>NC_053400.1:1539000-1779342 GCF_016859285.1 Xiphias gladius | reverse complement strand
TTAGGCCATGGTATACAAGTAGCAGGTGAGCTACGTATTCCATGAAATACACTACTACTGCTCTGTTCAATTAAAACTGAAACATAATAGTTAAGAATAAACATAACAGTTAAGAATAAACAATATACACATATAGTATACTTGAGTTTAATGTGTCAAAGACGATGTTTTATCTGAAGGATCCCAATAATATTTAAAATATCTCTTTAATGGAACTGAATTCAACATTGTTTTTGTCTAAAGAGTTGGGTTGAGAGAGAAAGAGACGGTGGGGGGGTGGGGGGGGCATAGCAGAGTACAGGTATCACATAAAGATGTATATAAACAGTGAGACTAAGAATAAAACTCATAATAATAGGGTGAATAATAATAATAATAAAGCTAAAAATAATAATCATAATCATAATAATTGAAGCAGTTGGTGTTGAGCAGGATCATGGGGACAGTAGATGGTTTGCAGTCACAGATCCAGACTCTGCAGCACCAGGGAAAGAAATACCTGCAGAAAGCAGAGAGTAGAGAGACAAGAAAGCACACAACTACGGGAGAGAGAAGAAGCTGAGTTCTTAACAAGCATTGATGGGATATGAACGCATACAGACAGAGTGAAAGAGGAGGAGAGAGGAGCTCGGTGAAGTCCCCCGGCAGTCTAGGCCTATAGCAGCATAACTAGTGGGTGGTTCAAGACAAGCCTGAGCCAGCCCTAACTAAGCTTTATCAAAAAGGAATGTTTTAAGCCTATTCTTAAATGTGGAGAGGTTGTCTGCCTCCAAGAAACAAACAGGAAGATGATTCCACAGTACGAGCCTGATAAATGGAGGCTCTGCCTCCCATTCTAATTTTTTGGAGACTCTAGGAACCACAAGCAAGTCTGCATTCTGGGAGCGCAGTGTTCTACTGGGGTAATAGGTACTATGAGCTCTTTAAGATACGACGGTGAGGAGGCGTATTTGAAATTCTATTCTGGATTTTACAGAGAGCCAATACAGAGAAGCTTACACAGGAGAAATATGATCTCTTTTTCTACTTCCTGTCAGTATTCGCACTGCAGCATTCTGGATCAGCTGGAGAGTATTTAGAAATTTGACATCCTGATAATAAGGTGCTGCAATAATCCACCCTAGAAGTAACAAAAGCATGGACTAGTTTTTCTGTAGCTTTTTGAGACAGGATGTGCCTGATTTTTGCAATGATACGTAGGTGAAAAAAGTCAGTCCTTGAAGTTTGTTTTATGTGGGAGTTATAGGACATATCCTGATCCAAGATAACTCCAAGATTCCTAACAGTGGTGCTGGAGGCCAAGGCAATGCATTCTGGAGTAATTATATCATTAGATAATGTGTTTCTGAGGTGTTGGGGGGCAAGTACAATAACTTCAGTTTTGTCTGAGTTTAAAAGTAGAAAGTTGGTCATCCAGGTCTTTATGTGCTTAAGGCAAGCTTGAAGTTTTGCTAACTGATTGGTTTCATCTGGCCTCACTGTGAAGTACAATTGGTATCATCTGCATAACAATGGCAAGTTTACAGAATGTTTCCTAATATTACCTAAAGAAAGCATATATAAGGTGAATAGAACTGGTCCAAGGAAAGAACCTTGTGGAATTCCGTGACTAACTTTTGAGTATATGGAGGATTTATTGTTAATGTGCACAAACTGAAATAGATCTGATAGATAGGACCTAAACCTGCTTAGAGTGGTTCCTTTAATACCAATTAAATGTTCTAGTCTCTGTAATAGGATGTGATGCTCAGTAGTGTTAAATGCAGTACTATGATCTAACAAGACAAGTACAGAGACAAGTCTGTTGTGCGATTCAAGTAGGTCATTTGTAACTTTCAACAGTGCTGTCTCTGTGCTCGGATGCACTGAAAATCCTGACTGAAAATCCTCAAATAAACTATTATCAGGTAAAAAGTCACACAACTGGTTGGCAACAGCTTTCTCAAGGATCTTAAAGAGAACGGGAAGGTTAGATATGGGTCTATATTTGGCTAAAACATATGGATCAAGAGTAGGCTTTTTAAGAAGAGGTTTAATAACAGCTGTTTTAAAGGGACTGCGGTACATAGCCTGTTAATAAAGACTTATTGATTATATCTAGTAAAGAGGTGCTAACTAAGGGTAAAACCTCCTTAAGTTGCCTAGTTGGGATGGAGTCTAAGAGACAAGTTGATGGTTTAGATGAAGACATTATTGAAGTTAGTTTGCGATGGGAGAGAAACAGTCAAAGTATATCTCAGGTTTTACAGCTTTTTCTAAGGTGCCTTTATTTGAAGATAGGTCGGTGCCGGTTGAGGGCAGGAGGTGATGAATTTTGTCTCTAATAGTTCGAATTTTATCATTAAAGAAGCTCAAGAAATTGTCACTACTGAGAGCTATAGGAATACATGGATCAATAGAGCTATAACTCTCTGTCAGCCTGGCTACAGTGCTGAAAAGAAACCGAGGGTTGTTTTTATTTTCCTCTATTAGAGATGAGTAATAGGCTGCTCTGGCATTACAGAGGGCCTTCCTATATGTTTTAAGGCTATCATGCCAGACTAAGCGGGATTCTTCCAGTTTAGTCGATGACCATATCCTTTCAAGCTTTCGCTTAGTTTCCTTTAATATGCAGGTTTGGGAGTTAAACCGTGGAGCTAACCTACTTTGTTTTATCTTCTTTTTTGAGAGGGGCAATAGAGTTGAGTGGATCAATTGTAACTGATTTATAAATTTAGACCAAACAGGAGAGCATTACAATAGTCTAGCCTGCTGGATATAAAAACAAAAATCTACTGTGACACTCAGAGGGATGTTGCAGTTCACAGCTGGCATCTTAAACACTAAGTCACATGAGCAGCCTAAGTCATATATATTTCAGGTATATATATATTTCCCCATGCTGCATCAGACAGTACTTTTTGCATTACACTATCTATTTACTGCTTTATATGGTTATGTGCAATCATTAAAAACTATTTACTAATTAAATTGAAAAGACAATCTGAGCTGAAAGGTCTACTTAGTAATGATTCAGAGCTTTCAATCCCATGTGTGGTAATTGTCGTAACAATGGGTGTCTCCCTTCAAAGCCCTACTCACAGCAAACACGACTAACAGAAACACAGAGAAAATCAATTCATAATTTATATAGAATAAGAAGCAAAATAAATAAGTAAATAATATTACACTTATATACTGTGTACAAAAACTAACTTTTTAAAATTTTGATTTCTCACATTTGATTTATTATACTGAATCCATTTGAATACCTTTATTTATATAATTGATTGGTTGATTAACCTTAATTAATCAAGTTTAAATCGTGCTGGAATCAGCTAAGAAAATATACACCAAATGATTACAAAACATTCAGGAAGTAATACTGAGGATATGACTTCAGTAGCTCTGGCCTTGCTGAGGACCGATAAACTGCAGGTTTGCACACCTTGAGGGCAAGGTCACCTCATGTTAGGGCTATACTTTTATCTAAACAAACACCTTGATCAACATCTTCACGGCTCCATGACTGCCATGTGCAGCTACTTATGATTTAACCAATATCCCATGACCTGGATAACTCAGAACATACACATATCCAACAATGAGTGGTATAACACATTTGAAATTTATTCACAGAAGAAGAGTCCAATCAGATAATTTTTCTAACAGGTTATATTAAAAAAGCACCGTAGAACAGCAGATAGTGTGATTTCCCTCTTAAAAGTGCACAATTTGGTAGCAAAAATACTTGACACAAGTTCATGTCGTTATTAGATAACAGCACCTAGGTCTGCTATAAGCCACTCACTCTTCACATATAAATCCTCTAGTTTCCATCAAATCATCTGAACCTTACACACTGCAATAAGTAAAATGCAAGGGTAATGCAAGAGGTAATAATTACCTCTTTATCCATAAACCAGTTTTCCCACAGAGCTATAAAGAATGGCCTCATATGCTCTAAGTTTTTTCCCACTCCTCATGTGTGCACTTATTGTTGAACTTTAAGAATCTAAACAGATATTACAAATGTAAAAACTGAAGGACATAAATAGCATTTTTTTTTCTTTTATGCAACAGTTGCAGAGGTTTTACAGGTTTAAAAATCTACCAGAATCTCTTTATCATGAAAGTTCCCTGTAGAAGTTGGTGCTTGAAAATGAAGTTGAAATACTGTATATAACCTTTGTTTCTCTTGTTCTTTAGTATTTTAATTAATGGATAACAGAGAACACAAATCTTTCTGATTCTGTTGGCAGACAACTGTATGACAGTGATTTGACGGTGGGTCTCAAACCTTCTAGCCCAGGCTAACAGCAGTTTCTAGGCTGCTGCATTGAGTTCCTCGGTCAGATCACTATACAGTACAACGGAAAAATCCTCCACCTGCATTGTGCAATAAACAACAATCACACACAAAAGGGAGATGATCACAGAGAGACAAAGGCATCGTTTTTCCTGCCAAAACTACAGAATGATCTCAGTATGATCCAGCACTTAAAAATGTCTTCATACTTAGTTACTGACAGTTGGTTTTCGTTAGCAAAGTGGACAATGCTAATGCTAACATGAATGTACAGCTCTAGAGAGATTCACCTAGATACTTTAGCCAGTGTTCAATTCACAGTACAGTGATGGTCACCTGACCACATACAATATTTAGTTAGCTAAGATAGTGCTCTCTGTAGACACAGAGTCAACACCAGGAAAAAAGTGGAAAAGTCACTGTCTACAATATAAGAACTTGAGAAGCACAAGTGGAATTATTGACATTAATAATGGCTCTGTTCCATTTAAGAGCCGAGAACCTCCAACATGACTGCTGGAGGGTGTGTTACAGCAGCTGCTGTAATTTCATGGAAGGTACTGAATAGTTGCTGATGCCCGGTGGATAGCCGGCTCTAAATGCACTTTTCTGTTCTTGGAAACCTGAGAAGAGAGGAGGTTTTCCCCTCTCTACTTACAGTACTTGACCTCCGCTGTTTAATCAGATGGAGGTTGAGGAGTGGTTGTAATTAATGTCCAGAAATTGTCTTTATTAACAAGCTGTTTTTATCCAGGAGATGGGACTGCAGTCCTGGTTGGAAGACTGTGATGTCTGATGGTCTCAGCGTGTCTTCCTGTAGAAAACAATGGTTGCCACCAACACTACTGATGCTACTATGGCTACTGTCTTCCACCGAGAAAAGCCACAGATCACCCCCTCCTAGGAAAATCAAGACAGCCAAATTAAGAGCTTTTGGCTCCTTTTGACCAGTCCATACATTGGACCATAAAGACTTCAATTGGATTTAGCATGAGGGATTCTTTACAGATGAGGCATCACTCACCCAGCCTCCCTGCTGTATGAGCCAGGTGTAGAGCTGCTCTCTGATGACCTGGAGAACCCAACTGATGACCTTTCTGATGTTTTCGAGATGGTTGGTGGTGAATGCCTTTAAAACAAAAAACAAAAGTCCAGTCAGAACAGCTCTGAAACTGTCAGCCACTGAAACCAGATTTTTGTGTATAATGCAAGAATAAAATCTTAAAGTGGCTCTAAGGCTGGTTGATGTACCAAATTCACTGGATTAATACGAATTTTGGTTTCTGCACAATGTGTGCAACGTTTAAATTGTGTAAATCGATTTATTACAATTGCAAATAACGTAGATGATAGCTGTTACATTTGCTTTCTTGAGTCACAACAGTCTGTAAACTGTGACATAAATAGTTACGCTACATGTGCACTTGCCACGTCTACAAGAAGATCAAGATTCAAGAGATTCAAGATTCAGTTTCATTATCATAATGCAACACAAGATTGTATAATGAAATTACAGATGTAGTCCCTTTATGCTACTTGCAAAATGCAAAAGTTCTATAAATGATTGAATAAATAATCAAGTCAGTATTTCCATTTTAGGATATTTTTTCAGTACTACTCCAATACATTTCAGTGGGAAATATTATGCTTTTTACTCCACTGTGTGTGTCTGCGATAGATAAATTTATAGCTATAGTTACTAGTTACTTTTCACTATTGTTACTAGTTACTTTTCAGGTTTTAAATTTTACATAAAAATTAAATTAATTTAAATTTAACATGATACAGTCTGTAAAACATGATGCAATTTTATAGATGCAATAACTTCTCAACAGTATATAACAGTATATGACAATACTGATGCTGCTTACTTAGTAATGAAGCTTTTATGTTAATGCATCAGTAAAATAAAAAATATGAAAAACTATGAATGGGGCCATTTTGCATAATGAGTACTTCTAGATTTGATACTTTGAGTACATTTTGCTGCTACTACCTCTGTACTTTGGCTAAAAAACTTTTTAAAGTTTTGAATGCAGGACTTTCACATGTAATGGAGTTTGTATTTTTGTAGTAAGGTATTTCTACATGTGCCTAATTAAAAGATCTCAATACTTCTTCCACCACTGGTATCTTGTTAAGAAACACAAACCGCAACAGATGAATTTGTGTGCAGACTTTCATGCTCTCTGTGCTGAAAATGCTGTGAATTATTAAAACAGGACGTCCACGCTCTATGTAGTTGAAGAATCTGCTACTGACAGTCCATAGCTGTATGGGATAACCTTCATTTTTCGAATATCCATAACAATGAATGCTTTGCAGGTAGTATGAACAAATGCCATTTTTATTCTTGCTCAACAATTTTGCATGTAATGACCTAAAAAATCTGAAATTTTAATCAAGTTTCCAGTATTTCACAAGAAATCACAACCAAAAAAAATTTGGATTTTTTATTTCGGCCATATATCCCAGCCCTAAGTGGCCCTAAGGTGAGATTCTGCTAGGAAAAAAAAATACAGATATTATCACTTAAAAGGTGAAACACTTCTGAACTGCAGGAGGTCACTCCTAATGTTCATGTGAGGTCGGGGAGCACTGCAACATGCTTTTTGGTCCTGGGGTGCACAGTATAAAGGGCCCAAAATAGTTCAATTTATGAGAATATACAGTGCAGATTACCACTACAACTCCATTTGGCCAGCGATTGGGTATCCCTAACCCCGCATCTTAATGAAAAATGGTAACTGATTTTAAAGATGTAGAACACTTTCAGCCCTGCGAATAAGCACTGCTCTGTAAGATATTCGTTTCAGTGTGTTACCCTGTATATGAGTCTGTAGGCCAGATGGAAGAGAGCCACCACTCGACCCCAGTTGATTCCATCAGCAAAGATGCTCCTGGCCACCGTCATGAAGATGTCCTGAGCACAGTTACCCGGAACCTGGCTGATCAGTCTGACAGGAGGAAACGGACAGATTGAAATGATTTGATTTGATTTCACTTTACTGTCAGATTATTCTGAAGCTTGTCTTGCATCGCAAGTAGTGTTCATAGCAGATAATTTTCAGTACACTGGTTATATACCATGCTGACATACTCACAGTACAACCATGCCAATCTTTTCTGTATCTATCATAACCATAACTGCCATTGTCTTTAGAGGGCAACATGAACACAGTATCTAAAGTTGAAATAAAATCTAAGGCAAACGTGGTTTGAGGTCACTTTACTGTATTTCAGGTCAAACAGTAATGTTTTAGGAAGGTTGATTAAATTTTGTGATATTTTGATGTTTACTGTATTAATGGACACAATAACTGTAGCACAAAAATCTGATACTACCACATCCCTAGTTCATATTCCAAATGCAAATTTATGTGTGTTTAACACCTTTCCTGTGAAATGATTATGAGTTGACTGGTTGATGGAGATAAACAGCTTTCCACTCAGGTTGTTAGTTTGTGCTGACATTTTTCATTCTTCAACCGGCTCAAAACAGCTATGTGTACACAATCAAAGACTTTAAGTGAAGAGGTTTCAAGCCCTGTGACCTTTGCATACCAACAAAATCTTGGACAGCCAAGTGAGAACTGATTAACCAATGGATGTGTTGACTGATGTGGTCCACCACCTGTTTTTGTACATGTTGCACAGCTTACCGTTGGAGCTCAGCGTTCCTGTTCAACTCATCTGCAATCTTGAGCAGTTGTTCCACCACTTCTTTGACTTGTGGATCCTGTTGTTCGTTTGGCCTTCCTCCCAGATCCTCAGAGCAGACATATCGACCGGGGTATTCTGTGTTCATACGCTCAATCACATACCTGCGACAGAGAAAACTGCCTGACCAATAGAGTACCACAGATATCTCTTTTGTGCACGACAACAGCATCGTCACTTCAAAAAGATTAGGTTTGACTAGGAAGTTTTCTTCTGTATGCTATTTGATAAAACTGTTCTGTTGTCAGTAAGAGATGTGTGCTGGGGAAGGAAACCATGTCATGTAACACTTTAAGGAATATTTATTTATAGTGAGTCAAATAAAAAAATTAAAAATTAAAAAAAAAACTGGGATGATAAGAAAACTCCAAAATTTCCATAGGCAAACAGGAGTAGTAGTCAGCTGGGCAAGACACATTTTTCTAATGAGATGATTTTTACCAAATAAATGAACAAAGCTTAAAAAACCGCATTGAATTTAAATATATAGAGAAGAGTAGTCTTACTACAACAAAACAAACATGGGGAACAACATTTGAGGAAATAACTGTAAATACATAATTAAATGAAAATAATTAAATGAAACAAAATTCCAAATAAGAATAAACAACAACAGTGTTTTGTTGCTTTACTGCCCTGAAGAACTTTCATGCATGTTAGTGTATGTGGTTAACACAGAGCGCCGGTGAAAAGACTGACAGGGCCAATAAAAACTTAATGGATTTTTTTTTACGGTCCACCAGCCCAATGATGCGGTGGCCCACCAATGCGAGGGCTCCCTGGGATTTGTCCTGGTATTCCTGACAGCCAGTCTGACTATCAACCAGGGGTCTACCTGTCAAACAATCTGTCAAACAACCAAGAATTACATCTGTCACAGATGATTAGCTCAAAAAGACTGAATTCTGAAAAATTTTAACAGTCAGAGAATGTAATTATGCAAGTGAGTTGATTCACTCACTGTAGTAACTCAGTCAGCTGAGTAGTGGCCACTGTGAAAATGAGCTGCGTACAGACGTCCAAACAATCAAAAATTTTGGTAAGCAGCCAAACGCCGTTACATTGTCAGATGGCTACAGGAGGTTGAAAAAAAAAAAATCGCAATTCAAATTCATTCAATATAAGCCTTGTTTACAAATGTTATTTTGTATGGCCACAGTGCGATCACTCACAGAAATGCGAAGGGTTACTCCAGGACACAGCGCTCACTTCATCAGTGAGCAGGTCTGTCTGAGTTACTGTGAAAAACAGCAACAAGGGCTGTTTTTATAAATACTGTATTAATAATGGTCCAAAATGATGTGAAAATACATATTTTCACAATGCCCCCTCCTATTTTTTTTTTTTTTTTTTTTTACACATTGTGCTGACACAAAAATTTTAATTTACTGGAGACCATCCTCTGATGGGATCACACCAGCCGTGACACCTGTCAATAATATAGTAATGACTACTGAGTACTCATGGGTTGGAATGTTGACCCCATCACAAGGTTGATCTAGTTCTAAGCAATGATTTAGAGTGGACGGATGTTATTGGAACTGCAATACAGTGATCCGTGACTTAAAACAAATGTGAGCCAGGGGTGTAAGTGGGGGACCAAAGGCACCTTCCCTACTTCCAACCCCCCTGCTTCCGGTGCCCTTGCTCGAACCACACCCATCTTCGAACTCGGCCTTCATTTTGATCTCAACTACACCCCTGTAAAGTTTTATGGTTCTAACGCTATCACGGTGTCAAAATCTGCCGGCCGTCCAACTCAAATATAAACACCTGCCAAAGTACTCAAACTACCTCTGTGGTTGTTCCTGCTACAGTTAGTGTCTCCAGAACCCCATTTTGCCATGATGACACACACACACACACACACACACACACACACACACACACACACACGGTAATCACAATAATTAATTAATGCGGTATCTCCCAGCCTCAGATAGACTACGAAGATCTAATAAGTTTTGATTTTCATGCCGTACAGAAAAAAAAATTACTTTAAAAGCCATGGGTCATTTTAGAAAATGAAAAGGTTAAAATGCAGTATATACAATTTGTAGTAAACTGATTAAAGCATGAAAAAACACTGGTATGGTCCTTTAACAAGTTGTTATGGTCAGACTTACCCTCTGAGGACCACTGCTCCTTGTTCTAGGATGGGATCATCGATGACATCTGGAACAGTCAGAAGACTGATCAATACACACCATTATTTAAATCACTGACAGTGTGCTGTTTGTTTACCTTTCCAGGCTATGCAGAGGAAAGACGTGTCACATTGCTTTCATATTCAAAATATTCTTTACACTGAGAAGCGAAGCAGTGCAGCAGTATACTGCTGCCAACATTACAAAGAAATGGAAGGTCCTTGTTATAACAGCATACCACTTTGTCATGTTATTATGGGAAAGTGTCGTGCCATAACAAGATATATGAATTTTGTGTGATAAGAAGAAAGTTTCACAACATAACAAGATAAAGATATGTTGTAACGAGAAAAATTTAGCGTTAAAAAAGTTGGTAGTAATGACAAAAACAGTATATTTTTATGTTATAATGTGTCTATGGTTAAACAGAAAATTTACTTATAACAACAAACTGAATGAACTGAAAGAATCTGAATAAGCCCTATAGAGTGTAGGTGGCAAATTTCATATTTTTTGTGACTTCCAAAATCTTTATCATTTTTCCTCAGTGATGATGTTTTTAACAAGACTAGGTCAAAACCTAGTATATGGCGGGACTGCCCTTTATCTGTTTGTTTATCTCCTACTGTCTGTGCTCACATAGACAGTATTTTAATACAACTGAATTCCCAGTAAAGTAAATGGTAAATGGACTGGACTTATATAGTGCTTTTCTATTCTTATCGACCACTCAAAGCACTTTATACTACTGCCACATTCATAGAGCGCTTTCTACACACACACACACGCACACACACGCGCACACACACGCACACACACGCACGCACACACACGCACACACAAATGATACAAAATTTGTTCTCACTTAAATGTTTTTCTTCTTCTGTTGTTAGACAATGGAACTAGTATGAAACAGTGAGTGAAACGCAGCCCATTAATACGAAATGTTAAACAGCAGTCACTTCTGCAACAACTGCAAAATCGTCTGACAAAATCACAATACACTTAAAGTCGAGCTTGTAATTATTGGAACCCCAGAATTTTAATTGCAGAATTTAGAATACCTTCAGAAATAAATGCAAATTAACCAAATTTGTATCTGAATATTTTAATAAAATGTCCAAAATTACTGAACAAAAAAAAATGCTTTCATATTGATAAATAAAAAACACATACATAAAATGTACACCTGTAATAATTATTGGCACCCTTTGATGAATTTAAACTACTTCCTCAAACAATATAAAAAACAAATCAATCATCTGCGCTTAATTGTTCATATGACCTGAATGAACCAATGAATGATGGTTTTACTGCATATAAAGGGGCTGACTGTTTCCAGTTTATTTTTCACAGTGGCAAAGACAAGAGAGCTGTCTGAGAATATCAGAAATGCTAATATCAAAAAACAGAACAATTCAAAAGGCTACAAGGCAATCGCCAAAGATCTTGAAATCCCCGTGTCAACGGTTTGTAATGTTACTTCTGAAAATATTCGTAATTCTGTACTTAAAATTCAGTGGTCCCAATCATTTCAACCAGGAATTTAAGTTAAAGACAACAGCTTCGTTGTGAATTTGGCTATAATTACCTGTAAAATGATCACTCAGAGAGAACGTTAGAAGGTCATTCATGTCTGTGACACCTGCAGTGTGGTCAATTGAATGAGACACATAGAGAGGTGTGAAATACTGACGGGTTCTTCTAAAGAATGCAGCTAAGGTTTTTCCAAAAAGTTGCTAGATTTGTCACTAGGTGCTTTGGTGAAGAAAAGTTGCTATAGGGGTCTGAAAAGTCAGTAAATCTAGGGACCAAGGTGCTAAGTTGGCAGCACTGCCCCCTGATGATATAACAGAACATTTTTGGGCCAATTCGTTTTGAAAGAGTAACGACCAGTGGTGTAACTTTAGCACTCACTCACTCACTCAGTCAGTCACGGACATTTGCATTTATAGGGCTGGCCCCGCTGTTGTGGCTGTTGTTTCAGCAGCCTCTGATTATGTGTGGTGATGTACTTTGTAAAGGAAGTTTTAATAAAAAATTGTTTAGGCTATAGTTTGACAGTACTGCACAAACTCTTCACCATTGCAATTACCACAGTTTAATAAGATTATTTTTCAATGTTTTTCTAATATCTATATTAACAAAACAATGTTCATCAATCAGGGATTGACGCTTTAACAAAAATTATAGGAATTCAAGAATTATATTCAAAACAGAGGTAAAGAAAATTCTATTTACAACTGAAATACCAAACATTATTTGCCGGTTGCTTTACGGAGTTACTGACTATGAAACTTTCTGTAACATTTGGCAATACAGTTTCCATGTGATTTCAAGAAGTACTACTACTTTCAAGGAATCATTGTAATGACAGTTCATTACATCAAAAGGATTGAAAAAAGGATTTAAGTGTATAATATGCCAATTTCACATTAAACATAACTAATCATGTGTTTTGGATTGATAATCAAAGTTTGTAGCAAGGTCTTTGTTAAAGAAATGATATATTATTGTGATATTAAAACAGACAAAGAGAACAACATCTAACAGCTGTCTGCAGAACACAAACAGTGGAGATGAATCAGTAAGCAGACTTCCAGTTTCTGTCCTGTCTGTGCTCACAGTGATCATGAAAGTGGATGCCTGAACTTTGGTGAATCATCTGCTACTGACAGTCCATCTGTAGCTGTATGAGACAGCTTTTTTTTTTTTTTTTTTTAAATATGCTGAATGATGACGCCCCCATAAGTGCTACAGATTTTTATTATTCTTCTATGCTCAACTGTTTTGCACATGAAGACCTAAATAAATATAGATGTTTCATGTTTTAGTCATTTTGCATTTGCCAAGGAAAAAAAATTCCAGTTTTATAATCAGGAAATGTGTTTACAGTTTAGCCGATTATGTGACTTTACACATTTTTATATTCAAGGAAACAACAGTGTTGCTCACTTGTTGAATGTAGAAGAAATTTAAGTTCCCATTATAAATTCTGAGAAGCGCTTGGGGCAGAATCAAATCAGTAGATCAGTGCCCATATCCAGCTCTACTCCCAACTAAAATGCTTGCTGCCTATGTGGCCTAAATGTTGCTTTAAAGCTTTTCAAGTTATCAGTGAAAAATCGTAATTGTATTAAAGTGTCTTTCAAAAGTTTCTCTTTCGTCTCTTCGTGTGACGTCACCTCCCGTAATATAACAGCAGCAGTCCGGTTATCGTTCCATCTTCATGCCCGCCCTTTAACCCCATCCTTGTTTGATAGTCATGTAGCTCGTCCTGGTGACTGGTCTCCAATTTGTTAATGTATTCACAAAATCAACTGTTCCGTTTATACATCTTTATACATCTTTATACATCTACTGTACTTCCTGGGTGTCACTGCCCTGACTCCGGCTAAAATCCGCCCGTTTTATTCGCTTGTTCATCACCAGCCGCACGCAAGGTCTTACCGGTTCCTTATATTGCACACATTGCTTCGGCATGAAGGGCTAGTTCTAACACTTGTTCCGGCAATCTTGGTCAACAGTCAGTTAAAGCCTCTCTCAAAGACAACATTCTCTTGATGTGAGAGGCTTTTGGATCAAGCACGGGACAGGAGTAAATCTAACCCCCCCATACACACACACACACACACACACACACACACACACACACACACACACACTATCTACTCCGTGTCTGCCCCCTCTCCATGGTCGGGGTTAGGGTCAGGCTATGGTTAGGCGTAGCACAGATAACTGGCTGGAGTCAGGTTAAACAGGAAAAAACGGCTGCTGGGGGCCAGGTTCAGGTTAAGCTGGCTTCGCACATTGACGGGGACGCAGACTTCGTAACTCCGGGCCCTCCAGTCTTGATCAGAAAATATAACGTGACCTGGATCCCAAAATTTGAGTCTAACAATGACGGAATTCAACAAGCTAGTCTGCTTAAGTGAAAAAAGGCCACTTCGCCTGTGTGTAAACCTGACATGGCTTCACATACCTTCCCCACCCACGGCGCCCCGCGGCTCCGGCTCTCCTTCTTTTTTCTCCTCTTCTCGACTGTCAGCCATGGCCCCGCACTGTCTGTCAGCTCGGAGCTATGAATGGAGAATTGAATGTGCGGCTCCGACATTTAACATTAGCTCGGCTAGTTACGGACGCTTCCCTTCCGTGAAAGTTTTTCGCTTCCCACTGAAGAACAAGGAAGTGAGACGGAAGCGCGCAGTGGCAGCCGGCCGCCGGCACGCCTCGTTTTCCCAGAGGCACTGAGCCAGTTGTCAAGAAAAAAACATGACTACATCTGCTGGATGTAATAATTGTTCAGACATACCGGATGGCCCATATGGCAACAATGAAATATAGAAATATTGTATCTCTCTGGCTCTTCCGGGCCTCGTAGACTGAGCGAAGGTTCACTGTAATTGTTAAAATCTAAGGGCGAAGAGATCAAGATTGCTTTGAATGAATGAATGAAACTGCCTTGTTTTACTAACAAATTTAAATTCAGCTGTTATAGGGTTTCCAACATCTCTTGGTTGGTGTGTCTTAATATCTGTCTATTATTATCTGTTTCTATTTTTTGTTTGTCACTGTTGTGAGTCATGGGACATTGGGTGTTTCCAGGTGTAGGGTTGGGGAAGGCCGAGACCAGGAGCCCGAATAAACTATTCCACTGCAGAAATTTTGTCATGTCATGACAAGACACAGACACCAAAAACGTTTTTCAGGCCTTCTGTGGCTTCATATTGCATGTGCATTAGGGCCCTTCTCTGGCTGAGCCAGATGCTTTCCTGCTGTCTCTGCACACACAAATGACACAAAAATAATTAGCCTTTATTTGTTTTGTTTTGTTTGTCTTGTTTTTACACTTTTTACCTTTTATTGGATCTAATGGCTTAAATTTGAATAAAAGATTCAGGACAGAGTGTTTGTAATGCAAAAATTTGGATCAGCCAGAATGTCAATTTTGGCTCCAAATAGGGTACTGCAGGTTAGTGATGGCTGGCAACCCAAATAGAACCCCTAAAATGTCATGTGTGTTGCCACTAAAGCCACAGTTGGCTACAAGTGGAGGATATGTAAGTATTCATCCTCAGGCCACGTTCACATAGACCCTTTTCTGTCCATTAGTTTTTGAACATCTCACATGTTGCATTTTCAGGAGGCACTGGGGTTTTTCTGCACCTGCACCTGTTTGTATTTTAGTGATCCGTGCAGTAAATAGGGAGGCACAAGTGGCAAATGTCAGTAGCAACTGTCACATTGCAATTTTGGTGTCAACACTGGTGTCTAGAAGTTTTGCACTGTCCACCACTGGCCTCCACAGACCTGGTCAAGAGTGCACTACATCAGTACACCCATGGTCTATACTATTTTCATCACCCACACAGACCCACTTAATTATGACAGAATTATACCAAAATATAATCAAAGGCTGCTGAAAAACCATACTTTTTGGCTGGACCACAACAGCGGGGCCAGCCCTATGAAGGCGAATGTCCATGACTGACTGAGTGAGTGATAAATTTACACCACTGGTCAGCTGAAGGCCAGGAGGAATATGCTGTAATTTACTGTGACAATGACAGTGGCTTCAGGAGGGCATAGTAAAGATGAATGTCTGATTATTTCCAGCATTTGTCGTCCACAGCAGTGTGCATGTATAGGTCTTCCCTTTCAGATGATTAACTTCCTTTACAGTTCTCTGAACCCGGCAGGTATAGCATGTGTTCCCTCTGCAGCTTGTCAGTATGATGAAGTGGGATTATGTGTTCCAGATCCACTGGTCACCTTAAAGAAATCTTGCACAACCACCACTGGCTGTTGCAAAATAACCACAAAAAACGTCTGTGCACTTGTGCTCAGATGAACAAATTAGTTATATCTCTGTATTCCAGACAGCTCTATGCATTAAACATGACCAGGGCAGATGGAGACAGTGGAATCCTCTGGATGCATTGGACAGACAGTAGAGTTTCACAGACATGCAGAGTCTATGTAAAGGGTCACTGAAGCTGAAGCTGCCCTGGAGGGTTTGTGGTGGCCCAGCGCCTCACTAAGACACTTTATGTTGGTTTTTTACAACAGATACAGAGTAACATTATCATTCATTTGGAGTCATGGTTGTGTCCACCAGATGAATCTAAGTCCAATAGCCACAAACTCTTCATCCTCCCCTCCAGGCAGCATTCTAAGGGCTTGTCTCAATGATAGCAAACCCCCATCGATTTCTGGGTAATGCACTAAAGGATGGAGAAATGTGGAAGAGAGGAAGCATAATCAGCACCATGGAAAGCACCCCATGTCATCTGCGGATGAGGCAAAGGATTTTCTAAAGGCTACAGCTTTGTCCACTATGGATGTAATTCTTAGGGATAACCAGGGACCATCCAAGATGGCAATTCCTATTGTTAGGAATAACAACTGTGACTGAATAAAGAGTTATAGATGAGCTATGGTTGTGTAATAGGTAGAGGTTGTCAAAAAATAGCACTGACTTATGGATTATGCAGCTCGATTGAGGTGAAACATCCATTTTTGTTTCTTTCAGTACACTTCCCCATGTCCTGTCAGACATATGCGAGTTTTCAGAGATTCCCATGCATTGGCTTGATTGTTGATTGGCTGCACTTCCTTCCTCCTGCTGCTGTTGCCAAACAGTCTGACTGTGAACCATTCAGTTAGTGCTGCTGTTCATGGTACTCAGTCTTCTGATTTGTTGTACTATACCTCCTTTAAAAACAAAGAAAAAAGAAGTGGTGTGAATGGGGCTGAATTAAAAGTGATGTTTTTTTCCTAACCTTTCCAAAACCAAAAGCACAAGAGGAGAAGTGTAACGAATGGAATAAACTGCTATAATGTGAGCTGCCAACGTCAGCAGGCCTGGCTAATGAGCTCAAATCTAATACCCAAGCCCAACTGTAATGGATATAATGTTGTGCTGTAAATGCACGTTACTTTTAACCCATACACAACTAATTCTGCAATCATACAACTGTTTTGAGTTGTCCAGTAACATTCGCAAGCTGTAGACACAGGAATCTTTCCATTCTCGACCATCCATCCCATTGTATAAAATGTGAGGTGAAATAAGATGAGAAAAAAGGCCTAAAGGATCCTAACTTGATGCTGCAGGGGACAGAGCATAACAGCAAGACAGCCAAAAACAAACAACAAGAACATAAAAGAACAGAGCAGTTTTTAGCACAGAACTGAGTGGGGTTAGTTCTTCCTAGCCCTGGAGACACTGATGCCATGCTCTTTCAGGTCAGGGAGATTATTAGAGACAAAATTAAAGCAATAACGCAGCTCATTTGAATAAACTATCCACTGCTGCTACAGTCTGTGAGAGACAGTATTCAGCTTGATGAATGAGCAGGAGGAGAGACAAACGATGAGGGAGGAATACGGACTGTTGTTGGCTAAGAGATCTCAGGTCAGATCCTCTGTAAGGAACTGGATAAATCCTGGGAGGCATATTCTCAGACTGCTGGGTTTGAACCCTCCTACGGGGAGGAATCCACTTATCACTGAAATGAATGCAAACAGTGCATGTGTAAGGGGGTTTTATGGATCCATTTCCTATACCTGTGACCCCCACCCACTTACCATACTAATCCATTTTTCAGTTAAAGTGTGCTGGAAAACACACCCTAAGGAGGGTTTTCAAGTTAAGGTGATAACACCAAGGGGGGCATTGTGGAACTATACATCTTATTTAAGCAATTATATAGAGCTGACAATTATTTTTAAATTATTTTAATGGCAGAGACATGACAGAGAGAGATGCTGTTCCACCTCACTACAGCTAGTAACAGAGAAGAAAAGGAGCAGTAAAGGGAAGAAACATTTGATTAAAAGTGGTGATTTTAAGATAAAGTGTTAAGTGGTAATCAACCCAAAACACATAAGCCTAATGATACGATTAGTATGTTGTATGGGATTTACGGTACACTTTGTATGTGTGTATTGGAGGTTTGTGAATTGAGCTCGGTGTACTCTCTTTTTACAGACAGGGGAACAGCTTGTGAAGTCAAAAAAATCTAATCAAATGTTTTTTTCATTCTTCAAAGTCTTAGTTTCCCATACCAGAGATTGCTATATGATGCCTGAATAAGTGTGATGGGATCATACAAGAACAGTTTTCTGGCAAAGTTTCTGTTTCTGTCTTTCTGTATTTGTTTCTGTACTCTACTCACTGGTTTGAAGTTCATAAGACTCAGTTAGAAATATTTCTGTGCACCATTCAGGATTTAGTAAAATTTGTATCAAAATCTAATAAAGCTTTGGCGAAAGTTCAATGAGGAACAATCAGGAGTAATAAAGCCAGTGTTAAACTCACATTAACATTGGCTTTATACTCCTGATCTATTTCTCTCCGTCACCTCCACTTTCCCACACTGTCACATCCCTCCATTTACAATCCCGACATCACCATACCACCACTCCAAAGATCTTTCTGCTCGCATTCCTTGAGACAATCAATCACTGGATTTTATTCTTTAAGTATCATTGCAAGTCTGTCCGTCTTTCAGAACTACTATTGGGCAACCCATCTCCTCCCCATCAGCACCATAACCTCTGTGATGTCCAGGGACACTCATCCAAAGGTTTCCATCAACCACCTGCTGGCTCTGCCCCACCACCACCAGCGTCTAGACTTTCAGGGATCCTATCTCCCACCCTCATATGGGCCTACACTTAATGAAGATGCTTCACATCGATGGAGTCTACTTGCCAAAACTCTCTCTGTTGCTTACCTCCATAAATGTTGTTATTCACTTTCATTTGATCTCTGCTTGGAATGGATTTTTAGTCACTGTCTATCAAATCTGATCAAACCACACTCACACAGTTCTGATAAAGCAGATTAGATGACTTTTTGAGTGTTTAACTCTTAATAAATAATACTTTAAGATCTTTTCTTAATTTTGAATGTTGCGTAGCTACTATTTAATCTTATAGTGAAAGACTAAAGATTTGAAGCTGAAGTTTTCAATTTTAATAATTGATGAAAACTTATGAGTATTTTCCAAATTACACATAAAGTACAGATAAGGAATGTAATGTCGTAAATCTTTCTGAAGATATAAATGAAGACATTTATTCTCTTGGTGCGATCTGGAGTTTAAACACTCAGTGGTTAATATTTGCAGAGTGAACATTATGTTTTCCTGTAAGACTGACTGTAATATTTCTTGATTTTTTTTCTCTAACCATGACAACATCCTCCGACCTGCCCCAGCAGGAAATATAACACAATATCTACAGGACTTAAGAATAAAATGTTCGTTTAGTTCAAGCGGAGGACATTTCAGGAGAATTCTGGTATAATTACCATGTGACTTTACTTTTTGTCACCCTTTCATTTGAATTGAATGAATAACTAAAATCCTAGTTTCAACTGATCTAACTGGCTGGATGATCTGAGGTGAAGACAACTGAGCTTTTCCATATTACTGTAATTTTGCTGATGGCAGTGAAACAAGTCTGATGTAGTGGGTATATACAGTATTTAACAACATAAACTCACTAAACCCGATGTAAAGTGTTTTACAAGCCACCACATGATGGCGACGATGAACCACATACCTTGCTCCCTTGATGGCACCTCCTCATTTGCAGACTGCAAGCACTTTGTTTTGACAGACCAAATAGTCTGTAGGTGAGTAATTGGTGGAGCAGTGTAATGTTCTGATGATCCCTGGCCCCTCACCACGCCCACCCACCACCACCATCTGCACCACACAACTAAAACTAGCTTGTCAGGTTTCTGCTAAGCCGTGTTCCAGTGAAAGGACTGAATGAAAGACTGTGTGGTTCCGACATGGTGGTAGTTTTCCACAGATACCAAAACAAGCTGTCGGCGTCACAGTGACTTTCACACTTATATGTAAATAATGGCAGGAGACAGGTACCTATAGTAACATCAGTCATTACCGTGTAAAATGTGAGATTTTAGTATGAGTGCGGCAAATAACAAAGTCACCATCACAAAAAGTCTTGTGTATTAACAATAATTTCAAAGTGATTCTTAATGAGGCAAAATTAATTTGCATGTGAGAATGACTTCTGGAGAAGTCATTCTCTTCCTTTTGCAAAACACAGACTACAGGGCCTATAAAGACCCTCTTAGCATTTGTCTGAATACATATAATTTAACATTTGGAGTTATACATGAAAAATATTTTTAGGTATGTCAAAAACTGATCGTTACTGCTAATATATGCCTGTATTCCACCAATGGTTCCAGTCCTAGAAATGTTAACAAACCTTTAACAGCATCTGAAAACATGAATCACTTGCATTTAGTCATTGTTCAGTGTTAGTCCTTGTATTAAAGGACTTCAATCATTCAAATTGGGAGTGATAGCCCTGACTTTAGCAAGTGGGACTACACTTTTCACTATGTTTTTAGGGAATGACTCGACATTTTAGGAGAGCACTTTCTTTGTTTTCTTCCTGTCTCACTGCTAAGAATGAAGCTGGAATCAGGACATATTGAGTTTAATGGAAGCAGGTGGAAACAGCTAGCCCATCTCTTTCCAAAGTGAAAAATAAACCTACAAACACCTGTAAAACTCACTCCTCCTCTGTCTCCTCTTTGTTTAATCCATACATAAATAGAATTGTGATAAATGCAATTTGTGATTTCATGGTTTGTTATGTGCTGGAACAGTTTTTTTGGTGAACAACAGCTCCATGTGTGCATAGCTTCCTGCATTTTTTGCCAGATTGCCAGGTTTGGTACCATCGTACCTGTACAGACCAAAACCTGTGCTTACAGATTGTATCTGCCAACCGGAGCTATAGCCAGACACACTGCATAAAGCGCTGCACATTAACACACAGACATGAAATTTGAACTGATGTTCTCATCACTTGCAAAGAAAGCAAATTAGTGTATTTCCCAAAATGATGACTAACTCTACTTTTAACCCCAGATTGTGCCTTTAAACTTTAAAGTGGGGAGATTCTGCCCAGGTCAGCTCTGAATAATGGGCAGTGTTTGTCATTACAGGGATTTTTTTTTCATGTCATTTATTTAGTTAAACTAAAAGATTACCATAAGTGGATGCACCTAATGGTTTGTCATGTTTTGTATAGCCTGAGCTTTGATGTACAGGATGTATCATGTTTTGCATCTTTACCTGGACCTTTGAGCACCTCCCCCTCATTTCAACTTTACTTGCTCCATACATGTGGTCACCTGCTTAGTGATGATCAAACAGATCCATGTGGACCTCGAGGAATCATATCAAAATAGATTTTGTGAATTTTCTTTCTTCTTGAAAGCATTTTTGGACCTTTAGTTGCTACTTTAAACTACTACTTGTTCATTGGACAAAATTGAGATTATCGCCTTTTAAAGTTTATATATGAACATGTTAGCAAACTGTTGCCTTTTTACATATTCAGCAGACAATGGGACAACAGTTTCATTCTTGCGGAGTCTTGTGTCTGGTTACCTTTAGAGTATACAGTAGGTCCAATGTTCATTCTCCTTGGTCTACTCTCCCCTAAATCCCGAGGGAAAAGTCTGACTCTGACTCTCTGACAGCTAAATGTTCTGGTATTTTCCCTAGGTACCCTCTAACCAGCTAGTTGCTAACATACAGCCAAGAAGAGGCTAGAATGCTCAGATGAGGGGAAATGCAGAGTTGGTGATAATTCTCTGTGTTTTTCACTATAAGCAACTGTTCTCACATTATACATTGTCATTTGACCCATTGTTAATATAAAATATTGATTTTTACAGCTTAAAACCTTTAATTCACAAAAAAGATGGAAATATTAACTATTTCATTCTACTCAATGAATATATTAGTTTCTACATTGCCTCCAGACTGCCATGGAAATTCCAACATAATGGAAGCTAATGGAGCCCTTTGTTAACTAACAAGCCACCATACAGTCCCAATGTGTGTATCGTTGTCAGGTCCTGACATGCTTCCACTGATGACAAGAACTCCTCTGAACCCTGAGTGATGACTGATTTAGCCCTCTTCACACACAAACACACATACGCACATATGATTAAATAAGTCGGTTTTAATTGTTTACAGTAACTTTGCCCTCTGGGTGTTATTTTGAGGATGCAGGAAAAACAAAAACAATTAGGGCATTATAACCTGGATTTGTTTTTTAGCAAAAGCTGCTACAAGAGTTGACTTTCAAGTAATTATTTCTTGATCCAAGTGATTTCTTTTGTTGCACTGTATGTGAAAGACACACACACACACACACACACACACACACACACACACACACACACACACACACACACACACACACACACACACACACAAAGTTGACAAGTTGTATCCCATCACTCCTGACCACCACTGTCTATCTGTTCAAGACTGTGAGAAAATGCCCCTAATCTCACTGTCAGCTGTGGAGGGGTCCCAAACTAACAGCATGTTTTAATTTCAGCCTTGTCATGGCAGGAAGTCTGTGTGTGTGAGAGAGACGGAAAGATAGATAAAGTGTGTGTTTAGAGGAGTGGGGGGACAACAGGAAGCGGAGAGGATGGTGCATGGGAAACAGTTAATGGAGTTATTTTTGCTTGGGACACTGGTGCGAGGAGAGCTGCTTGACCTAGGTTCTGTTCACACTGATGCTAAATATGGTAACCAGTACTAATATTAGTGTTACCAGTCATCTATCACTGGGTGTTCGTAGTTCAGCTGGAGTAAGAAATGAAGATACATACAAGATATGGACACAAATGAGCAGTGCAAGAGCAAATTAAGTCAGTAGGAGTGACAAAAATGTGATATAACATATATGATTTTACTCACAGATGGGCAACAAATTAAAAGAAAAACCTGAAAAATTAGTGGAGAAGCATGATGACAGTACCTCCATCCAAACGGCAGGAGCGGTCACTAAATGGTTTGAGTATGAGAACGATGTGAATCATATTTTATGGCCTTCACAGTCACCAGATCTCAACCCAATTGAAAACCTATGGGAGATTTTGTGTAAGACAGCGCTCTCCAACACCATCATCAAAACATCAAATGAGGGCATATCTTTTGGAATAATGGTGTTCCATCCCTCCAGACTTGGAGAATCTATACCAAGGAGCACTGAAGCTGTTCCTGAGCCTCATGGTGGCCCAACACATTACTAAGACACTTTATGCTTGTTTTTCCTTTAATTTGTCATCCGTCTGTACATGTTTCTGTGACAGGCTGGTATACAACAATATCATTCAACCAGGTTACAGGAACTGGGATTCATTACAAAAAACATAAAGGAACTATCCTAAGTCCAACATTTCTTTCCTCTTTCAGTGTTTGTGCTTAATTCTACACAATGTACACAAAGCCATGGGGGAACTGTAAAGTTCTAATAACAACTACTGTGAGTCACATACTTTTTGCAGAGTCAATCTGGTATCAGTGTCAAAAATAAGGAAGAATGGAGCCATCCGTTCGTGTGTGTTTTTAATGGCTGGAACTGAACGTACAGTACAGATATGGAAAGAGCTTTTCTTCCTCTTCTTCTTGTTCATGAAAATATGTTCTGAGTTTTTTGGCCTATATGTAAAGAAAATAGAATAGTGTTTCCTAGACACACGGTTCCAGAGTTTTTGTCTGCCTCACTACAAAAAACAGATCATTTTCAGTTTTCATTTTTTAAACTAAGTACATTTACTAAAATAGCGTATAGTATTTTAGTATAATTTTGAAGTACTATTGCTTGACTTGAGTATTTCCATTACATACCACTGTTCACTTCTACTCTATTGCTATACATATATTTTGAGCAAAATATTGTACTTTTTACCCCACTATATTTAGTTTGGTTTGTTTTATAGACAACACACTAATGCATATAATTTTTTTTACAGATAAGATTTTACATGCAAAACATCTGATAAACTTGTAGGACATGATCAAAAAAAAAAAAATCCTGAAGCTCATGCATTTTTAAGTCTAACCACAATCCATCTACACTATGTATCATTATCATTCTAAGTCGCTGCGGTATTTGAGTAATAGTGTATTTAAGGTGCTATATGTATACATGTATGTGCTTATTAGTACCCCTGAATTTTAAGTACAGAATTTAGAATATCTTCAGAAATAAATGCAAATTAACCAATTTTGTATAATCAAAATATTTAAATAAAAAAGTTACTGAGGATAAGAGAGCTGTCTGAGAACACCAGAGCTGAATTAACCAATGAATGATGGTTTTACTGCATTAAAAAGGGGCTGATTGTTTCCAGGTTCTTTTTCACAATGGTGAAGACAAGAGTGCTGTCTGAGAGCAACAGAAATGCTATTATCAAAAAACAGAACAATTCCAAAGGCTACAAGGCAATCACCAAAGATTATGAAATTCCTGTTTCAACAGTTCGTAATGTTACCAAGAAGTTTCCCTGTGATAAAACTCTTAATGCTTCCAGGACGTGGTGCTAAGAAGAAACTCAGTGAGAGAAGTCGGTGAAGGTTGATGAGGATTGTGGAAAAAATACCAAGCAAGACATCTGAAGAGCTTCAGGCTGACCTGGAGCTCTGGAGTGGTGGTTTCAGCCCTCACCATACGTCACACACTAAACCAAGTAGGGCTCCATGGGTGAAGGTCAATGAGGACACCACTACTGAAAGACAGGCACAAAGACGCAAGACTAATGTTTAAAACCTTCATAGATAAGCTGCAGTCTTTCTGGGATAATGTTCTATTGAAACCAAAGTAAAGCTCTTTGGGAACGCAATGCTTCAGTTTGCTTATATGCGATGAAATGAAGCCTAAAGGCAAAGTACACCCTACCTACAGTAAAACCTGGTGGAGGTTCTATCATGCTGTGGGGTTGCTTTGCTGCCTCTGGTACTGGAGGCACTGACTGTATCAAGAGAATGATGAAATCAGAAGATTACCAAAGCTAGTTAGAGTGAAACGTGTTACCCAGTGTCAGAAAACTAGGTTTGAGGTGAAGGTCTTGGGTCTTTCAGGAGGACAACAACCCAAAGCACACATCCAGCAGCACAAAAGAATGGTTGAAAAGGAAAATATAGACTGTTTTAAACTGGCCAGCAGTGAGTCCTGACCTAAATCCCATTGAAAACCTTTGGAGAGAGCAGAAATCTGCAACTGTTAAAAGGACTCCTACAAACTTAAAAGAGCTTGAATGCCACATAGATAGGAATTGTGGAAGAAACTACCAGCAGACAGGTGTAAGAAGCTTCTAGATGGCTACAAGAAACGTTTAGAGGCTGCCACTGTTGGGAGAGGTTCTGCAACCAAATATTGGTGAAGGGTACCAATAATTTTGTCTGGGGTACATTTTGTGTTTGTGTTATTTCACTATTATGCAAGTTTTGTTGTGTTTTTTTTTCTCTTGTTCAGTAACTTTGGACATTTTATTAAAATATGTGGATTATACAAAATTGGTTAATTTGCATTTATTTCTCAAGATATTCTACGTATTTTATTTTTGTGGTAACCTGAGAGTCCAAATTAACTAACTTTGGAAGAGGTGGTTTTCCTTACTTATCAGCCTACCATGTGTCAAGGGAGCATGTCTATCTGTAGTAGTTTCTGTTCATGGGAACAAAGACACAATAGCTATCCCTCCTGGAGGGATCAGGGGGTGACATGTTATGACATGAGCAGCCACAGGCTGAAACTCTTGAGTCATGGAGCAAAGTCAACAAAGGTACAATGACCTGTTGGGTGGCTGTAACAGGAGTAATAGGGATAGTCGAGTCAGGTGAAGAGAGCACCTGGGCTGGTGGAAGTGCAAGAGTCTCCTGAAGTTGAAGAGGCACGACAGGCACCTGAGCTAGAAGAGGTCCCTACTAACTTTTTGGGATTTGTTTTGAAAAATGTATTATTTTTTTCTCCCTTTGTCTCCTTCCACAGTGAGGACAAATTATTGATTAGGGCAATGAGTCAATTTTCTTAACATTATCATTAATTCCAGATGATCTAAAAAATATAGTATATAAACTGCATTACAAAGAGTCTGCTGTTCAGCGGAAAGACAAAGAATCTATTTTGTAGTGATGCTGCCAACAGCGAACTGTTCTGAGGAAACTGCAGTCAACTTTAACTTACAGTGGCGTTCCCACCTCCTTCCAAAACAAGTGGTTTGAATCATACAACTCTTGGCTCAGTTTCAGCAATGACTGTTAATGCATCAGCATTAGTTGACATGTTAACAGTTATGACTAACAGGGTGGAATATTCTTTATATATCTGTAGTGACAACAGGACCAAAGACTTTCCTTGAAAATAATGTCTGTGTGAGGCAATGTGTACACTCACATGTAAACCTGAGCGTCCTTGTGTGGGAGAAGAGCTGTATAGAGCTGGGACCTCTTCTAAGTGTGCTATTGAATATAACAGTAGCAAGCCTGTACACAAATATAGATTTATGATCTTTTCAGAGTTTACTGCAACTTTTCCTGCATATTTTGTTGGCAGTTTTATTTCTGTTGAAAGCTTACTTTTTAATGGTTTTCTTTTTAAAATTGTTTGTAAAGTACATTAAGTTTCATTATTCAATGAAACAAGCAGCATAAACCAAATATAATTTGTCTCTTATAATGTTGAACTACACAGGGAAAGACATTTTATAGCCATTTTGCCACAAAACATGGCCTCTCCTGATCTTCTGAGTCTTCTGCAAGATTTGGGTGTGGCATGTAAAACAATACCCAAGGCTATGAAAGTCTTGGTATTAGTGAAACACAATAGGTGGACTAAGCTTGTATAAATGCACAATTCCCCTCTCTTCAACCATGCCCTTCTATGGCCCTTACCTGCAGCTCTAGGAGGGCTCGAATTTCAATCAACAGTCTCCCACCAGTGTCTAGGCTAACACCTATTTGGGGAAATATTTTGCAAACATCACTCCCTGGTTTTGAATTGCCATAGTGTGTGAAAAAGAAAGCAAGAACAAACAGGTTACGGAACAGACTGAAGCTGTGGTCTGAAAGCAGAATTCTTCAATGTTGATTTTAATCATTCTGATAGTGTCAGTCAGGTTTGGTTACTTTCTGAGAATTTTGTAATAACTGATGGCTTGACCAAGACTGTATGGATGACTGCATGTTGCACAGGTTTGCCCTGAATGCAGACAGGCAAGCAGCAAGACATACCCATTCAAAAGCCTACAAGGAAATCCTCAGTTCCTTGCAGGCAAGAAATACCTTTCTTTTTCATTTGACTTTAAGTTCATGTAAAATTCCACACTGCCTTGACACCTACACTCCAGATCCACATGGCAGCTTCAAGTGAAGATACCTTTCATACAGGTTATTTCACTTAATACCAGCCTGTTTTCAAGTTTTCATTCATGTAATGACACAGGAATGCTGAAAGTGTGATGTTTCTGATGTGACTGTTAAATAACCCAATGACTTTTCTTCCTTTTTTACACTAGTGTATTATTAGTGCTGCTGCTTCTACTGCTAAAATGGTACAGTTCTGGTTGAAATGAAAGTATACAAATAGAATATCTTCAGAAATAAGTGCAAATTAACCAATTTCGTATAATCAAAATATTTTAATAAAATGTCCTTTTTTAAATTATATTTTATGACATTACATTACTACATTTTATTACATTTCTGAACAAATGAAAAAAAAACACAACAAAACTTGCATAATAGTGAAACTTGAATAATACAAACAAAAAATGTAGCCCAAACACAATTATTGACACCCTTCACCAATATTTGGTTGCAGAACCTCTCCCAACAATGACAGCCTCTAAACGTTTCTTGTAGCCATCTAGAAGCTTCTTACACCTGTCTGCTGGTAGTTTCTGCCACAATTCCATTGCTATGTGGCATTCGAGCTCTTTTAAGTTTGCAGGAGTCTTTTTTGCACTGGCAGATTTCTGCTCTCTCCAAAGGTTTTCAATGGGATTTAGGTCAGGACTCAATGCTGGCCAGTTTAAAACAGTCTATATTTTCCTTTTCAACCATTCTTTTGTGCTGCTGGATGTGTGCTTTGGGTTGTTGTCCTCCTGAAAGACCCAAGACCTTCGCCTCAAACCTAGTTTTCTAACACTGGGTAACACATTTTGCTCTAAAATGCCTTGGTAATTTTTTGATTTCATCATTCCCTTGATACATTCAGTGCCTCCAGTACCAGAGGCAGCAAAGCAGCCCCACAGCATGAAAGAACCTCCATCATGTTTTACGGTAGGTAGGGTGTTCTTTTCCTTATGGGCTTCATTTCATCACCTATAAACAAACTGAAGCACTCAATTCCCAAAGAGCTCTACTTTGGTTTCATCTGTCCATAGAAAATTATCCTAGAAAGACTTCAGCTTATCTATCAAAGTTTTTGCAAATATTAGTCTTGTCTTTTTGTGCCTTTCTTTCAGTAGTGGTGTCCTCATTGACCTTCGCCCATGGAGCCCTACTATGTTTGGTGTGCAGCGTATGGTGAGGGCTGAAAAAATCACTCCAGATTGCTCCAGGTCAGCCTGAAGCTCTTCAGATGTCTTGCTTGGTATTTTTTCCACAATCCACATCAACCTTCACAGACTTCTCTCATTCAATTTCTTTTTAGCACCACGTCCTGGAAGTGTCTTAATAGTTTTATGACTGTGAAACTTCTTGATAACATTATGAACCGCTGAAACAGGGATTTCACGATCTTTGGTGATTGCCTTGTAGCCTTTGGAATTGTTCTGTTTTTTGATAAGAGCATTCCACAGGTGAGTCTGATTTGTTTTTTATTTTGTTTGAGGAACTAGTTTAAATTCATCGAAAGTGTGCCAATAATCATATCAGGCATACATTTTATGTCTGTATTTTTTATTTCTCTATATGAAAGCATTTTTTGGTTTTGTTCAGTAACTTTTGACATTTTATTAAAAATATTCTGATTATACAAAATTTGTTAATTTGCATTTATTTCTGAAGGTATTCCAAATTCTGTACTTAAAATTCTGGGGTGCTAATCATTTCAATGGATGACCTGCTCAACCTCCTGACCCTCAGCCGAAATAACTGCTCATATTCCTACTACTGCTACTGCTTCAACTTCTCCTGTTGCTACTACTACTACTAGGATTGCAAGATTGCAACTAGTACTGCTGCTACTTCTATCACTATTGCTACCCCTACTACAAGTGCAACTACAACTATTGCTGCTACTTTTAATACAACTACTGCACTGCTGGTGCTGTTAATCTACCACTGCTACATCTACCACTAATCATAACAATACTATCTATATGTCTATACTTCTGCTGCTACTACCACTAAAAATAGATTACAAAATAATAATCACCATTGTCATAAGTATTTGTCCAAAATTCTCCAAGAAGAATGCCTATGCACTATTACTCTTGAAATCCCTCTAAAGATGATGCCTGAGGGTTCCAGGTCACTGTTTCCAGACCAGCATAGTTTAGCATTTCTCATAGGAGCTAATTTTTCACTGTGCAAACCAGGTTAAGGAAACACAGGGGTTGTCCAGCTATGATCAAATATTATTTCAGTCTTTTTTGGCAGACCAGCATCTATAATTACTTGATTTCCATGTTTTCATAAAGTACAAGGGAACAGGTAGATGTTCAACATTTTGTCTTCTGATGACAGCAAGCAGACACACTTTGAACATGTAAATATGAATGTTTTATGAAACATTTGGTAGGAAAACACACTCAGAGGGAGCCTTGTTGTTTGATTGGTTCAGACAGATTCTACTCTGCCGTGTGCTGTATGTGTGATGCTTGCAGGCAAGAAAAATGATATCCCACATATAAACTCTATCTGTTTGCCTTGCAATGAATTCTGTGTCACTTTGAAAGACCTTTCAGAGTAAATTCAGAGGTGGGGTCGTGTTTCGGAACTGGAAAACTACCTGGCAGTCCGCTGCAAGTCCACACATGCTTGTATGGGAATGTCTCTCCCACCTGAGGAGACTCCCTGTCTGCCTGGCTGAAATCACATTGCCTCAGTTCATTCACATTACATGAAAAGAAGAAATAACTGCACATCTCAGATCACCTACCAAAATAAAAGGCAGGTGCACATGATCGGAACTTACAGGATGTATACTGTAGGTCTATTTTAGAATGTGTTCTTTCTGGGCTCCTGGCCAATCGGCAGTCCCATGTCTTTACATTGTCACGTTGCATAACGCGCCCAATGACTTCATGTTGTCCCAGAGCTGCTGTGTGGGAGGAGAGACTTCACCTGAGGAGGCCAGAAGCACTTCCTCCTCCGCCCCATCTACACGCAGGTGAGTGGGAACTCATACCTGGCCAATTCCTGCGCTTTTTCCTTTTTACATTCTACCCAAACGGCTTCTCTTTAACTCTGGAGAAAAGGTAAATATTCATTTCATATTCTTTACATTTCGGCCTGTATTCGTCCAAAACCTGCCCTGTTAACTCTTTTCATTCATTTGCTCTACGTCGAATGGCAGCTGTGTTTGTTTGTTTTTTCTTTTTCTTTTAAGCTACTTATGATATCTTCCTTTTCATTATTGTGTGCACTTTGAATGACTGTACCACCGTAACTGGACAGGGGGTTGGGCAACAGTACAGGCATGAAGAGGTAAGTATTTGGGAGTTTCCATTAAAAGCACATCAAGCCTGATTGACGCCCGAAGTCCCGAAGCGCATTTCTGAGCGAGAAGGTTTCATTACGCAGAGACGTCTCTAGTCTATGATTCATTTTACCAAAAGAGCGCCAACGGTCCTAAAGGTGCTGGTTTGTGGTAGGAACGCAATGTGCCCTCTACATCTTTGTCTGTGAACTCCGGGTCTCACCCAGCCGGTCACTGAGGAAAACGTTCCCTTCAGGCGTTGTTGTTTTGGAACATGCAGTAGAACGTGACTGTAGATATTTAGGACGTGCTGTATCTAGATTCTCCATTCAAACGATCCACTAAAGCAGCTTATTCAAAATATCTGGATGTATAGAAATGCTGTCTATTGATCATTTAGTGTTGCTAAAGTGTAAAGTCGCTAAAATGATTTTTCACGAGGTATTTGTGTGTGCTTTTCTCTCCCTGCTGTTTGCCTGTGAGGTGGTCTGTCTTTACGCGAGGCCACTACAGCGATCGCTCGTGCGCTCTGATCACCTCGCGCCTACTGGAAGACCCTAGCACGAGTGGGCGGCACCAGCTGGCGCAGTGATGCTCTAGCTGTGGAGAACAATGCTGCATTCATGTTCCATAGGAAAGAACAAAGCTTCCAAACCTCATGGTTAAAGCAACTGTATGTAAGAACTGTTAACTAAACGTGATCCTTTGCAGAAATTGCAAACTTGTTCATCAAAAAATTGAGGATTCACTTACGAAAACTCTTGTTGAAATAACCAGCTGAAAGCGACGGTGAACAGTCTGAAAAGTGAGTTGTGGCCGCAGGTAAGCAGGCAGCCCAAATTCCCTGTTTTGCTGTGGCAATTGAATACAACATCATTCTAGACTGTTTGGGCACGATTCTCGCCGAGCTTCCCTGCGCGTTATCACTCTGCTGTGTTAGTGGATATTCCAATTTAGACAGAGCACGTCCTCACACACGGGCGAGATGTGTTTCAGCATAGAATAGTGTCACGCTGACAAATAATGTCATTTAGGCAGATTTATTCAGACCTAAAGTAGCTTTTGTATTCATGTCATTGAGATAAATACTCTGTGTAGGTACAGTCGCTTCATTCGGACATATAGTTTCTTTTGGACAAATTCGACAGGAAACAGTTGGACAGTAGTGTATCAGCTTTCAGAAAGAATGAAAAATTGGTAGTTCTCAGTGCAGCGTTTCCATGCAACAGCGCAGGCGGCTGTGAAGCCACGGAGCACACGGAGGGATAGATGCTGTTGCAGAGAGCGACGGCACAGTAGATCTGTTTGGGGTCAACATAGGAACCCTGAGCGCCTTTTTAAAGCCAATGGAGCGACAGGATGATGGACCTAATATGGTCGGGAGCTTAAACCACCATGGTAGTGCAGAGGAGCCCGGTAAGAGCGCTTTATTCCTTCGCAGATTTCTTTCCTAATTTTGCAAGAAATGCCGGAATATGATGGTGAGACGTAGCGTAGCGAGATCAAAAAGCCTTGCATATGTTTGCACTTGAGTTTACATTTGTCAGAGATGTCCTTACACTCTCACTGGTTGATTCAGGTGGACTGTAGCTGTTGGTATAACATACATGGGCGCGCATAGCCTACCTGGTGTTTATATGGGAGGAGCCCTCACATCAGGGCTACCTGGAGATCATCGCATCCATTTTTACATTAAGATGTTGATGAGCCTGACTGCTTTAAGCATAATGGTCATTTTAACATGCATGCACAGTATTGGCCTTTTCCTTTATTTTTTTTAAATCTTAGCCTTAAAGGGATAGTTCTGATTTTATGATTCCCAACATAAACAATATTTGTTTCACTTTGGGCTGTTGCTCCACCAGTTCCAACCGGACCTCATGGGAAATGAGTACAGTTTGTATTAAAAGTCCTTTTTATTTGTGGTGTGTAAACCCAACCCACAACAAAAAACTTACCTTAAGGAAAACAGTTTACCCTTAACCTTAAAGGGGTAGTTCAGATTTTTTTCACATAGGGCAGAATTGGTTACTGGTGGATGTACAGACACTAGTTCACTGTCTTACTGGGTGGTAAGTGGTGGAATATCCATTTGGCTCTTGGTATTCGGTGGACAGACTGGTCCGCTGCTTTACACAGGGGCACCAGAAGGCGGGGAGGCGGTAGCCTCTACCAATGGGAGGATAATGCAGCTCCTGGCAATTCCACAGTTGTTGTATTCATGTGTTGTGTGTTTGCCTACATTCAGGAGTCATCTAGTTTTGTTCTGAGTTGGAAGGTGTTTGAACTGCACAACTGCGGTTGGGATTTCTGCAGAGCTGTGTGCAGTCGCTGAGACTAAGCTAGCAGCTGGGATGTCAGCAAATCCCTCCAAACTGTAGGACTGCTGCGTGTTAAATCCCAATGTCTGGCTTTGTATTTCTGCATGTGTTAAATACAAAAGATGCAGAGTTGTTCTAAAAGGCACATTTGATGAAGCTGGGTTGAGTAACAAAAGTAAAGTAACGAGTGATGTAATGCATTACTTTTGTCGATGAGTAATTAATGAAGTTATGTCATTACTTTTCAAATGAGTAATATGTAATGAGTAATTGGTTACAATTTTCAAGATACTTGCCCAACACTGCTTGGAAGCAGCAGAACACCATGTAAACACAACGCCGACATATTATCACCTTGTAAAATTGACAGAGTGAAATCTAATGCTATGCTTTGGTCTCTGGCAGCCCCTGAGGGAAATCTCTGGCTCTTTGGCTGCTCAATGCTCCAATGTGTTCACCAGCTGTCCCCTTACTGTCATGTAGGGTACTAACTAAAAAAATGAGCTGAAAGAGGCCAAAACGCTCTGTAGGGCTCAGAGTAACCGTAGGGTTAGGTAGGGATTCTTCTAGGGGTTTGTTACTACAAGTGACACCTTTTTCTTTACATATAATCATTTGATCCACTGTTAATGTAAAAATATTTATTAGTGCAGCTATAAACATAAAATAAGCATTTGACAATTTGAGTTCTGAAGTGAATCTACATGGAGATAATACTTTGATAATTATTGCAATATTTGTCCGTATCATCCACCTCTGTGCTGCCCTGTGAGCTTACTGGTTGACGCACCTGTTCTTCACTCTGTATAAGTCACTCAGTTCATTTTGATCTCATCCTGAAGAAGGTAATCCAGTATCTGCTGAAAGGCTAGTTCATAGAATTACCGCTATGCAGCACTCTCTTCTATCCTATGAAAGAAAGAGCAAGCACTTTTTGTCACTTATGCTATGAGTTGATGGAGGAAAAAAAAAACACACTGTCAGCGTCATTACATCCTGTTAGATCTTTATTTCTTCGTGATCCATTCAGTGTAAACACCCCTCTTTAACAATGGGCATAGTAGGTAAATGGGTGTCTGAAGGTTTAACACTGGGTAAATTGAACTAGTCGGCTGAATATTTCAGCAGGTGTTGAGATTCCTGGCTTTTGAACGTTATTGTGCCTTCCCAGTACTAGTTCTCAAGGCAACAAGCCAATTATTATTCAGGTTTTTTGCATATTATCTCTTCACCGGATGTCTCTGTTTAATCACTGCTCAGATTATCTTGCTCATTAGAAACCACTGATTATTCCATGATCTGTGGAAAAATGTTGCAATTTCTAACCTTTTAAAATACTAAAAAACTGATTTGCATATTTAAGTGGGCATAAATAATAATATGCAAACCTTGTACATAGCTAGATTCAAATTTGAGACAAGTGGACTTATCTAATGTTGATTTACACTGAAAACATCTTGTGTAATGAATGTAAATCCAAGATATGTGCGGGGGGCCACCTGTCTAGGCTCCATGCCAAGACATTTGGTGGATGATATCAGGTTTTTGGCAGGGTTGTATTATTGTGGGATACCTGTAACTACATATAACCAACCAAAATATAACAATTTTATACTATTATACATAGATTAAAAATTATGCATTCTGAATGAAAGACTATCTGTGAAAAATAACCGGGTCTCCTGTGGTAGTACCAAGGACCTAACGCCATTAATCTACCCAGTGCTTTATTCATACAATGGAATATACATAAAATTACTAAAATATTATACAAAATACTAAATAACCAGAAAAAGCCATAGACCACATGTTTGCTGAAAGATGCATGTATTGGTTTACATGAGGTATGCCATGCACAAGAAGGCTGATGTACTGTACACAGTCAAACTTGCCATGCCAGACATGTAACATCAAGTTTGTTTCAGGTATTCTGATCTGCAGAATCTAAAAAAGCAGTATCTGTTCCCTCATGGTTCACTACATGCTTCAACTGAGGCACCGTCTTATCTGAGCCAGTGCTACCTCACAGCTTTGAGGTCATGAACCCATTAGCGTGATGCCTTGGTGTAATTGCTATAAAGAGTTTCAGATTTTCCTAGAGCTTCTTTAAAAAAGAAGGGTACATTTTCTATTTTCAATACCCCCTCCCCATATTTTTGTGCATTATTTTTCCCATAATGCGCAAAAATAGATACTGAGATGGTTCAAACCTTGGTTTTTAAAAAAAATGAATAATTAAATGTTATTTTTTGCCTGGGAATAATAGTATCTAATAATAATTAATGTTGTTAATTAATAATTCAGGAATAATGTTGGATTACTATTTTTTATTTCATCGGCTATTTGGGATTTTTGTGGTAATGCATATATAGCATACATTTAGGGGAAAAAAAGAACATCCAGATCCCAAAACTGAAAACCCAATACATACTATAACCAATGAGCGAATATCAGAATAGTCAAATATTCGGGTATAGTTTTACAGCAAAAGTGATAAATTATAATTCTATCCTTCATATTTTCTTGTATTAATATTAGCCAGTTTTTGCTTATTGAACGTAACAATAAAGAAGGCAGAATTCAAATAAAATGCTGCTGTAGTAAAGGGACAGCAAGCATAGACTTTAGCGTCTTAAGTATCTCTGTACTGTGTACAAAAAAGAGACATCACTTCTGGTTATTGAAAATATTTCATATTCTTTAAAAGATACGTCTTAAGGCTATTTGTACTCATCTGTAGCCACCAACATGTGAAGCTGTAAAGAACCTTATAGTTACCTATAAAGTGTTGTAGATGAAAACACTTTATAGTTTTCTGAAAATTGAAATTTAGACATAATATACATAACTGTATATGGCTTTAGACAGACTTTCAACCTTGCAGACATTCACTGGTTTCAGTTCCTTTCACGATGCTATTAAAATCCACTTGCAGACCCTTGAAACATCAGATAGGTAATCCATCACATAGACCGGTGCACGGTTTTGTCACTTCATTTACAATTTCACAACATCCATGTTTGCCTCCTGTTTTGGATTTGATTTTCCAATAGCTCTTGAATGCATTTCTATTTGGCAGTTCACTATGATTTTTTGAAGCATCTCTGTGCAAACGTCCAAGACCAGTTTTCAAAGTAGTCACAGCATGTAGTCACTATGTAACCTGGTGATGGTACAAATATGACAAAAACAATTCATTTTTTGTGGGGATTGATTATGTATTTGCAGCAATTTTCAAATGCAAGTTGATTTTCATAATTTACTGAAATGAAGTGAAATGAAAGGCTGCCTGGAAAGTAGTAAATCAATCCAAAAAGAGATCAGCTTGAAGCTGCACTGATCAATATTTTTTATATTAACAGAGGATCATATCACTATGTGTAATGTGAAATGAGTCACTTGTTGTGACGAAAGCAGAAGAGAAATATAGACAGCTGGTGAACATAGTGGAGCATCGTGGAGCATTTAGCAGCTAAACAGCAAGAGATTTTCCCTCAGGAGCTCCTAGAAACCAAAAACAGCTAAATGGGCAGTGAAAAATTGACTTAGATTCTTCTGAAAATCCTCAGCACTTACTCAATTTATATTTGAATTTTAGTTTGGTATTGTTAATGGGCTATGTATATGTATGTATGTATACATGCTAACACACAAGAATAGTCCTTTAAAGAAAAATTCAGGCAGTGAATTTTAAGCCCAAATTTAGCTTACCTTGTTTCAAAAGACAGTGTTACCATTTTTACATGTTATACTCAGAGGAACAACTCAAACTATTCTTCTTACAGATTTCATCAACTCTCCGGCATTCTTCCTGCAATCACAGTCTCACAGTTTCTGAAAGTGATGAATGTGTGTGAATATTGTTGTGTTTGGTGTGAAGTACAGCAGGCTGACTGCACTGTGTATTTAAGGGCAAAGAAAGTCACTCTGCCAGTCATAAAATGATGTTAAATAACATTTGTGACCATCCTAGTGTTTAGCCCTCTGACCAGAAGGCCACCACCTTGGCCTGTTCAGGGTTAATTTAGAGTTTATCACACTTTTTGTGACACAAGTAAAAATTGTGTGTTTGAGTTTGGATGTTACTGTGTAGAACTGCAAAATATGGGGGAAGGGAGTAGAACAGTGACAGCCTCTAAACGTTTCTTTTAGCCATCTAGAAGCTTCTTACACCTGTCTGCTGGTAGATTCTGTCACTCGTCCGTTGCTATGCATTCAAGCTCTTTTAAGTTTGCAGGAGTCCTTTTTGAAGTGGCAGATTTCTGCTCTCTCCAAAGGTTTTCAATGGGATTTAGGTCAGCACTCACTGCTGGCCAGTTTAAAACAGTCCATCTTTTCCTTTTCAACCATTCTTTTGTGCTGCTGGATGTGTGCTTTGGGTCGTTGTTCCACTGAAAGACCCAAGACCTTCGCCTAAAACTCAGTTTTCTGACACTGGTTAACACATTTCTCTCTAAAATGCCTTGGTAATTTTCTGATGTCCTAATCCATTTAATACATTCAATGCCTCCAGTACCAGAGGCAGCAAAGCAACCCCACAGCATGATAGAACCTCCACCATGTTTTTTGGTTTCATCTGTCCATAGAACATTTTATCCCAGAAGTCTTGCCTCTTTGTGCCTGTCTTTCAGTAGTGGTGTCCTCCTTGGACTTTCCCAATGGAGCCCTACTTGGTTTAGTGTGCAACGTATGGTGAGGGCTGAAACCACCACTCCAGTTTGCTCCAGGTCAGCCTGAAGCTCTTTAGATATCTTGTATGGTGTTTTTTCCACAATCCACATCAACCTTCACAGGCTTCTCTCACGCACCACGTCCTGGAATCATCTTAACAGTTTTATGACTGTGAAACTTCTTGATAATATTATGAGCTGTTGAAAAAGGGATTTCAAGATCTTTGGTGATTGTCTTGTAGCCTTTGGAAATGGATGTGTTTTTTGATAATAGCATTTCTGATGCTCTCAGACAGCTCTCTTGTTTTCACCATTGATTAAAAAAACTGTAAAAATTCAGCCCCCTTTTATGCAGTAAAACCATCATTCATTGGTAAAGTCAGGTCATGTGAACACTGAAAATTAAGCACAGGTGAGTGTGATTTGTTTTTTATTTTGTTTGAGGAAGTAATTTATATTCACCAAAGGGTGCCAATAATTGTGTCAACTTACATTTTATGTCTGTATTTTTTATTTCAATATATGAAAGCTTTTTTTTATTATTCAGTAACTTTTGACATTTTATTAAAATATTTTGATTATATAAAATTGGTTAATTTGCATTTATTTCTGAAGGTATTCTAAATTCTGTACTTAAAATTCGGGGGTGCCAATAACTTTAGCCAGGACTGTAGAATATACTCTACAGTGGTGGTACTCATTGCAGCCTCATGATGTCCTGGTAGGTATATTTGTTTTAATTTTGGACATAGCCAGGCTAGCTATTTCCTCCTGCTCCTAGTCTTTATGCCAAGCTAGGTTAACCATGTCCTGACTACTTTATGCACAGACATGATAATGCTGTGATCTTCCCATCTCACTCTAGAAAAGAAAGAGAGTAAGCATTTTTATGTTGAACAAATCCTTTATATAGTCCAGCATCAAGGGCATATATCCATGATCAGATAGGAGTTCTATCAAATTAAGTAATTAATTTACCTTTAAACTAAAATTAATGATTTACGTCATAAACTCCCCTTAACTGCAGGATAGTATTGTCCAGTAAATGATATGGATCTCAACATTTGGGTTGCCCACCAAATATTTGATCATTGAGAATATCTAATAAAAATAACCTCTTTAAAACCTGAATACATCAGGTAATGCAATCAGAGTTGTGTGTGTGTAGTGTGTAAAAGGCAATATCCAGCGATACTGACACTCACTACAAACACCATGCCCATTTGAGCCACATTAAACTGTGTTCTTTATGGTACTTCCTCCTGAGGTTTTATTAATTAACCATATCTGTCAGAGTTTTTGGAAAGTAACATTTCCTTTGGGGTTATTAGACTGTGTCTGCTGTAGATGCAGGTAGGAATTAAGACTCAGATAATTAACTGTGTGTTTTCACCTTATTATTGTATCTTGACTGATAAATTTTGTCTTTGGTTAGAGCTTCACTACACACTGAGGATACAAAGACAATTCTTGCTGAATTGTATGTGTATTTGTGCTTCCTAAATACAATGCTAACTATTACCTCATATTTTTTTTCTTAGATAAATACTTAGCTGGCCTCAGTTTGCTCAGTAATAACATCAAACACATAACAGCTGGATCACTACACAAAAAGAACACTCTCTTTTTGGGGACATACATTTACAGAGGAACATCTCGTAATATGACACAACAGGTGAGCAAGCAGGACATCTATCAGTATCCATAGTGACAGCTGTTTCCTGTTAGTGGTGGAAAGTCTCGAGTGCATCCTTCAGTTCTTATGTTTAGTTCTACCCTTCCTTAATGCAGAGAACCATCCACATTTGTGAGTGTGGCTTCCTATGAAGTGATATTATGTGGTGAAGGGTTCATGAGGAGGGGTGGCTTTGAGAAAGAGCCTAACTCCTATTCAGGGTTTGAATCCACATGTACACCCTCGAGATATTTGGTCTGAGCCCTTGTGGAGGGAATGAACTTAACTTAATAACCCAATAGAGTCCATGGAGATGAATCGAAATTCTTGACTCTCTAACCCATCTCAAAGTATTTTTCTGAATGTTTCTTAATGGTACTGATATTGGCTGTTTATCGATATCTTTATGTAGTATAACAGATATGGTTGGTAGTAACATTCTCCCTTTACATGAGCTGCTAAACACTGCTGTTGTTCTCGTCAAACCCTCAACTGGGGATTCTTACAGAGTAGGTGGAAAAAAAACAACCTTTGCCTGTCTAACAGCTGCTTATATACAAATTCAAATACAGTAGAAAACCTCAGCACATCAAGAAGCTTATATAACAAAAATTTTTAAAAAAGCAAATACCTTCAAAAGTAGATATGTTACAGATTATTGTTACTACTTTCTTTTACACTGTCACATCCATATACAGGCACCCAAGGGATCAGGGGGCCTCAGTTTGAAAATGACTGTTAACGTTTGTTGTTGGAATCACAGAGTCCATGAGTTAAAAGTGGAGATGTCCTGATGGTGTTTTTTTGCCCCTGATCTGGATCAGTCTTTTAATATTGAGTATCTTCAACCAAATCCAGTCCAATGTTTTTTTTTTTTTAACGTCATATTACAGCTGTACAGCACATTACACGATGCTAATGCCAATTATCGCTGTTCCTCTCCCAGGTTCTCCTCCCCTGGCTTGTGAGCACTCAGGCAGCCCGCAGCAGGAGGAGCCCACCATGATGAGGAGGAGCGACAACTACCTGCCAGTTCCTGGCGAGGAGAAAAACCTGGATAAGGACTTTGTCCACACAACGGCCAGCAGCAGAGAGTCCATAGTAAGACACTAAATCCACATTTATACAGCAGGTTTTATACTCTTTCCAAACTGTACTTTGGATGGTCGGATCACTTCGGGAACTTCGGGAACCCAGTTATCACGTTTTTCTGACGTCGGGTAGGGGGTGCCTGTGTCCGACCATTTCCTCCAGTGCTGCTAGGTTATGATGTGTGGTGTAGAGCATAGTTGTAGAGCATTGTTGTTTGGCCGTTAAGCCTGCAGCAGAGGTAGTCACGGACCTGGATCATTGTTTATGTGAAAGGGAGGGCCGGCATTGTGGGACAGACGCTGATGCTGTTGTGTTAAAAGTCACGCCTTTGATTCCAGAATGCCAGTATGCTATCTGAAATCACACACTGGGGCGGCATTATGCCAGCTATGTTTGGTTCAATGTAAATAAGCAAAGCCAGCATAATGAAGGGTCGTCTTAACGGCAATTTAGCGGGATCTCTGTGGAAAGGGGCTACTGTGTGAGGTGAAAGTGACAGGTACATGCAAGTGTTCTAAAAACAACAGGAGGTTAGTTATTTTGTTTGTTCAGCTATGGCTGTGACACACAGCTAATGTAGGATAAGGTACTTTAAAACACTAATGCCTATTTTCTGCATTTTGCCTTAAATTTCATACTCCTTTTCATAACCAGTCAAATCTAAACACACAGATGTTAGCACACATTTTTAGAACCAGTGACACTTACACTTTTTGAAGATATTCATTATGATTATCATTATCTCCAAAGATTAATTTTCCCCTGAAATTAATTTATAATGGCTTCGCAATTGGTCCATCTTCCGAGGTAGGTAGGTAAAGAGGAAACTCCCTACGTGTTCTTGTGTTCTTAAAGAGTGAGTAAGATCCAGAATTTCTGCATTGACCCTTCCTGCCAGTGTATTTTAATATCTGTGTGTGGTGGAGGTGGAACAGGGGTGATCTTGAATGACTGTAATCGTTCAGTTTAGACAGGGATTTGGTGCTTGTTGTCAGTTGCTTTGACAGTCACTACAAGCGCATTTGTGTGAGTTTTTGTGTGGGTACCTGTGTTACGGCTGTTCAAGTGTCTAGCATCTAGCAGCTGTTTATTATGGTTACATTATAGAAAAGTAATGAACAGGACCATGTGTTTACTGCCACAGAGGAGAAATAAATCTTTGGTTAATGTATGAAAGCACCTCTCTGCCAGAAGCTGTGAAGCCTTGCTACCTTTAGAAACAATAAACAACAACAACAACAACAACAACAACAATAATAATAATAATTTCCCTAAGAAAGCTCCCATTGATAGCAAGTGTATTTTCAAGTCAATTGCTTTGTTGTGTTATGAGGACTGATATAAGGTCAGGAGCACATGTAGGTCAACATACACGCTCTACCTATGTCACCCCTACTTTGTGATCTGTGATTCTCTGATTATGTTATGATCTACTGTGCCCAGTTCACTTCTGCAAGGGAGGTTACGGATATCTTCATACACACAGAGACCGGTGGGGATTACTCAAAGTATCGTAGTGCACATATCATTTCAAAGAGCCAACATACCACTGTCAAATAATTCAGTGTTAACAGTATTCTTCTGCCTTGTTAGTTTTTTATATCTGTTGCATTCATAAAATGTATTTGTAGACTTAATGTCATCATTTCTAATATTTTCTTACAAATGACAGTATGTACAGTATTCTGTTCTGTATTGTAATACAGCAGTGGGCTATAGCCAGCTCTATAGATATTGCATTTACTTTTATAATCATCCAGTGTCAGGCGAACAGGAAGTTATCTGTTTTACATGTTAAGTGACTAAAATGCAATGGAGTGGTGCTTGAATGGTGGGCTTGAGCATCAGTGAACAGACTGTGAAAAGAGCACCACTTAAAGAACCACCTGAGCTGAGGGATATTCCTCCAGCTCCGCACCGCTTTTTAGTCATACAGCTTTCCCATTATCATTACAACCAAAACAAAAGAAAAGCATTTACACTGGGGAACAAGGATCTAAATGAAAAAGGACTAATAGTTTACGCCCTCATTAGTTGCTCATAAAAGCTGCAATGTTCATTACATCTCACGATACAAAAGTGTTATGGGATGGAATAAACTAAACAACATTGCGTGATTTAGCTATTTTTGCAGCCTTTCCAACAATCATTCTAAAAATGTTTTGTTTGTCTTGAGGCAGGTGCTAGAGGAACCATGGCAAAGTAAAATGTGGGCAGAAATCAATATGTTTTAATGAACAATGGGTCAAATGACTACATCTAATTTGAGAGGGGTTGCTCATAGTGACAAACCCAGAGAGATTCAGTATTTTAGCATCCTTCAGCTCTTTGTTTTACAGACAGCCAAATTTAACTGTTTGCATTCACTCTCACCAATCTTCTTTACAAAAGCAGCAGGAGGCTGATCTGAGCAAAAAGCTCCGATAAATCCACTCTACTTTACCTGCCCAGCACTAGACCACCAAAACACAAAGCTAGCTGAACACATTCATGCTTCCAAGAAGATCCCAACTGATTTTAATAATCCCATGAACGTTCCTCTAGCACCTGCTTCAAGACAAACAAAACATTTTTAGAATGATTGTTGGAAAGGCTGCAAAAATAGCTACATCGCTCAATGTTGTTTGGTTTATTCCATCCCATAACACTTTTGTATCGTGAGATGAAATGAACATTGCAGCTTTTAGGATCGACTCATGAGGGTATAAACTATTAGTCCTTTTTCATTTAGATCCTTGTTCCCCAGTGTAAATGCATTTCTTTTGTTTTGGTTGTAATAATAATTGGAAAGCTGTATGACTAAAGAGAGGTGCAAACTGGACGAATATTCCTCAGCTCAGGTGGTTCTTTAAGTGATGCGCTTTTCACAGCCAAAGCTGCCCATACACAACTGAATTGTCTCATCATCCACTCATTATTCTTCAGTACTTCATGGTCTAATCAGCTGAAATCTGTTTGATCATGAAAAATTTTTTTTATGTTGACATAATGAAATTATTATATTTTGTCCATCCAATTATTTGAATTAAGTTTGGCAAAATATTAGGAACACCTCTCAGTATAACCCAGTACAGTTCAACAACACCACAAATTTAAACTTAAAATGGGTATGACTTGGATTTATTTCACCACTGGAGTAATATGCAGTCAACAAAATCACTTGCAAATGTATTTTTGCCTCAGCAAGGAAAATATTTGAAACGACTTAATGTTAGTTGAAGCCATTTTCTCACTCATACATGGTCATTAAAGGAAACAGAAAATTTAAAACAGCTGAATAACATTGTTAGATGTCTAACCGTGTATTAAATGACGCACGGTGTGACGTTACATTACCATAACAGCAGCGGTGCATAAATGACTTGTTCCTCCTGTTTAATAATCCTAATATATCATGGTTGTGTGGGGATAAAAACTGAACAGTACGGTGTTGTCTGTCACTGCGTCTTCAACAAAGCACTCCGGGATACTTTCGCTTCAAGTGACCATGCATAGAAGTTGTACTAATGTGATGAGCCATTTCCAGTTTGCAGAGTTTTGGTCTCTGTCTAAAAATAGTCCTGCACTTTAGATGATCCTGTGTGAGGTTTTGTTGCTGCAGCTTGTTTTCCAAGGAATCCATGCTTTTAGCAGTTGCAGCCAACTGTGCGATCCGCTGTTTTCTATCGATGACATCGGCTGCGTGGATGTGTCACCCCAGCCCTAACCAACTGTCGTTTAATATTCCTCTTTTCATGTGTCTCGACAACGGCTCATCCAAAAACCTTCACAGATGTCACTGCACTTCCTCCGGTCCTCAACAATACACATGTGAAGTTTGAAGTCAATTGGATGTTGAGAAAATTGAAGGACAGACAGACAGACAGACAGACGATTTCTCCATTTGTTAGTGGGATGACTATTTTAAAGAGTCGGTTTCTCATTTACCTCTTGTGGTATTTATCCATGCAGAAATCTTTGGTTTTATTTCCCAGGTTTTGAGCTATCCATTGAGATATCTGCTATACTGTTAACAGATTTCTTTGAAAATACTGTCTGCTGAAGAAATAGCGCTGAGAAAACAGTTGACACTGAGATCTATGGTTTATCCAGACTACCTAGGATGTTACTTGTGGGCAAACATGTAGCTGTCGCTTTTTAAAATTATTTTTTTTAATGTTGTGATCACCATAGATGAAATTAGATTCACCTACATCGTGTTGTGTACAGACACCCTAAAACCTGGACATGCAAAACCAAAACTATCTGCATGGGTAGACACCACCAGAAGTAAGAACAAATTTTTTTTTTTTTTCATAAATTAGGTGAACAAGTAATCGTGTTTTTTCTATTTGGACTTGGAAGAAGTGTGCCAGATTTAATATTGACACTGCTGCCTTCCTGGTTATGGAGGTCAGATGTCCACAGTAACTTACTGTGAGTTGAACCTTCAAGATGCAAAAACTCACTGCTCCAGCTGCCACATGCAGCTCACTGCTGCTGTGAAAAACGTTATTGACTGGAAGACTGCTGGGTTGACTCAGCCTTGAGCTTATTACAGCTCAGAAATGTGTATGTGTGTACGTGTGTGTATGTGTGTGTATATGTGTGGGTGGCTGTGTGCATGTGGAAGCCCAGAGGAGAGGAGAACCTCATTTCCCAGTAGCTTGGTGAGAAAAGAGTTCCTATTGGTGGATGATGCATACACCACCACATCCTCATGCGCCCTCCGAGAAGTGACCTGTAACCTTTCCAGCTATGACTACTTCCTGTTGAAAGAGGGCTAAAGATGAATATGTGTGTGTGTTTGTGTTTGTGTGGTGGGGATGAGGCAGGGGGCCATATACAGAATACGCACAGGAACACACACTGCTGCTGTACAGTGGGTTGGTGGCTAATCTATAATCATGAAGGCAATTTCTCCTCCAGTCAGCCTAAGTTTATGACTGCTTTATCGGCAATCTAATCTTTAACATGTATTGCCATGTAATTGTCTCTCTATCACCATGTAAAAATGGGGTGTTGGATATCAATTACTTTTAATGCTGTCTCGAATTCCCATACAACATGGGCTGTCTTCAGTCTCTCAGTGGTTACTTTAGTAGGTACACCTGTGTAGAACTGGGGCAGAAACTAACCATACATAGGAAACTGCAGAGTCAGATAAATCTCTGTAGGTTCACTACAAGTGATGCAAGTATTAGGTCGATCGTTAATATAAAAATCTTGCTTTTGGGAAGACGCTGTTTTTCAGTTTTGTTGTACGTGCATGTATTGCCCTGTATCACCTGCCAGAGGGGAGTAGTTTAAAGAGGTGGTTGGCAGGGTGGGTTGGGTCACGTAACGTTTCTGGTGAGGAAAGAGACAAAGATGCACAGGAGACCAGGTAAACTTCAAAACTGAAGTGTCATTACTGAAGAGCCGAAGGGTCATAAACAGGAAATCAGTCCCATATTGGCAAACAATAGCCGTCAGGGAGTAGGCAAAAATCCAGAAAACCAAGAAACAACGCAATTTTACAAACCATAAGGCAAACACGAGGTGAATGCTGGAAAGCAATGCACACACTGTGGCAAAGGACAAGGCAAACAGGAGGAGTATACAATATAAATGGGGTGAACTGACAGGAACAGCATGAGCAGGGAAGTTGATTGGAAACAGGTCTGGATGATGAAGGGGCAAGAGAGACCTTTGTTCCATGATCCTTTCCTGCCAGGATGAATTATTTGCTTTGGTGATTTGTTAAATTTTCATCTAGTGCCAGTGCTAGTTTCATTTGTTCAATACTTTGGATTATGAGCAAATACCCTGCTGTAGTTTGTTTTTATTGCCAAAAGGCATGCCATTAAATGCTAGAATGCTAAGACAGTGAAATTGACAAACACTACCCCCGAAATATCAACAGGTTAAAAATGTCTTTGTGAAACTGTTAGCTTGATGACCACTACCATTTTTATATTTACTTCACCATAACTGTTAAAAAATCAGAAACAAATCTTGGACATCAACTTGTATCCATCTTTCAGTTTGGTTTACTTTACAATGAGCAGGACAGCCTCATAGAGCTGCTGGTGTGTCTATAAACTTAGTCTTATTTGGTTTTCTTTAGACCCAAAATTCTATGGTAGAGTATACAGCAGTACATATTTCATTTTTATATGTAGTCCTATGTGTTGATGTAAGCTCACAGTTGTTTATTTTTTTTTATGTATACATTCTATTTTTCCCTCTGCTTTTTGGTGCCATTATCACTCAATTTCCCCCAAGCATCATAAACTTTCATGTAATGTAATCACAACAAAGAGTTATCTTTTGGAGTTTATAGAGTGATAAACAGCTATCCTTTTGTTCCATATTCAGTGAGAGCAGCTGAAGATCTGTGTTTGTTTGACCACTGTGTGCCTCACTGTTATGTCAGAAATGTGTCACTATAACCTCAGCCAGTGCGTACGCACACACACACACACACACACAAAGGGCATTTTTAGAATCACATTTCATTTAGATCACATCAGAAAGTAAATCAGAAAGCATTGCTGATTGTGCTCCAGTGTGTTGCAATGGTGTAACAGAAATGACAATTACAAAAAGGTCAAATTTCAATTTTACAGGGCTTTTTCCACAGCCATGTTTTGTCAGACTGTAGTTCTCATCCTGGTAAAATTTTTCTAAATCATGTTTCAGCAGTCTTCAGTGTAACAGTGGTAGGGTACACTCTGCTATCACAAGATTTCACCATGTCATTCAGTATATCAGCCAAATTAACAATAATACAATAATAATAAGTGTCCTAGTGTATAACAAGATTAGGTCAAAACGCAGTAAATGGCTGGAACGCCCTTTATCTGTTTGCTTCTCTCCTACTCTCTGTGCACACATATACAGTCATTTCATACAGCTGAATTCCCAATAAAGCTGTTCTCACTTACATGTTTTTCTTCTTCTGTTGTCAGACAATGGAACAAGTATGAAAATAGTGACTGACACGCGGCCCATTAAGACGACACGTTAACCAGCAGTCACTTCCAAGCCATTTCCAAGCTGCTGCTCCGCACTGCTAAAATCCTGATTTTAGAACTGTGACGTCGTCTGACAGAATCACCAGACACATAAGTTAAAGACAATGGCTGTGCTGTTTTTATCTATATTTACCTGTAAAATGATCACTCAGAGAGAAATTAGAAGCTCATTCATGTCTGTGTCAACTGCCATGCAGTCGAATAAATGAGACGGCTGCGAAAGGGAAGCCCGACCTCCTGCTCGCGGGGCAATACTGGCAGCTCTCTTCTAAAGCAGCTAAGGTTTGTCCAGAAAGTCGCTAGATTTGTCACTAGGTGCTTTTGTGAAATAGAGTTGCCAAACGGGTCTGAAAAGTCTTTAAACCTAGCAACAAAGGCGCTGAGTCAGCAACACTGCCTGTAAATGTCCACGTGATGATGAAATAGAAACTGTTTGCTCAGATCCTCTTTGAAAGAGAAACAGCCAACGGGGAAATTCCAACGCTCGGCCGGCCGACCAATGGTGTAACCTCAGCACTCAGTCACACGTATTCGGCTGACCAATGGAGTAACTTTATTACTCAGTCAGTCAGCCAGTCACAGACATTCATGTTTCTAGGGCTGGCCTCGCTGTTGTGATCCAGCCAAAAATAATGGACAGGGGAAAGAAACGTCTTCTTCATTAAGTTTTAATAAGCAGGACTATTGACTATTTACTATTGAGGTTTGAGGTGACATTTGTGCATGGATACTGTGAAGCAATATATTCTTGGTTTTTATAATCCAAGGTGGTATGGGGCAGCAAGACCCTTCATTTGATGAAGTTGAAAATTCAAAACATAAATAGACAATACAGGATGCACATCACTCTGTAGACACAACTTGCTATATACAGTCAATGTTTCATGACACTGCTTATAACATGATTCAGCATGTTATTTTGCTCCCTGTTGAAGAAGATATTATATACAATGGGCACTGTGTTGTCTCTGCTGGCCTTCTCCATTGAATGTGGGGACAGTAAATAATGTTACATTGCAAGTGTGAAAGTGTATGGTGCCCAGGAGTGCATTGGTCCAGTGAACCCCAATGTAAATATACTGCAGAGAATGAATAACATGAAGTATGTTCTATCAACTATGTTATCTGCTTCCCCCTCCCTACCCAGTGCTCTCACTGTGCCTGTCTGTCTCCATCTGTTCGTGTTTTCGTGTTTTTACAAGTTAAATGTAAATAAACAGGCTGCGTCTGAAGTCACTGGGAACTTTTTCTGTATTAAACCACACCAGGATCTTTCCTGAACCTCCAGCAGGTGCTATGAGAGTCTAAACAGAACCATAAAGCAGTTTAATGATGCTGGAGTCACTACAAGTGGATTTTCTGCTACAGGAAAAGATCTTTTGATGGAAAACAAACACGTTATCTGTGAACATTTTACAGATATGTTCAGCATCAACGTAATTGCTTATGTATTTACGTGCAGCATTACGTTACCTTTAAAACTTGTTATTTAGATGTTCGAATTTGTCCTAAAAATTATGTTTATATACTACGAATGGATATGTTTTGGAGGAAACATAGCCCTGTTTTCCAGCCCACAAAGATCACTGCTCTCGTGTTTGTGGGACTAGGGTGGATGTTGTGCTTACAGACTGCGGGACTTTGACATTGGACACCGAAGTTTGCGTCCTGTATCCCACATGTGGTTTTTATTTAGGCAACAGAAGCACTTTGGTTGATCTATCTCTCAGTGATTAGGTCCTACATGAACTCAGAATTTTCTGCCAAAGTTCGAATAGTTTTGGTTTTCTGACATCAGAGATTTCTTTATTAGTTTTTTCTGTGACTCCTTCTCACTGGTTTTGAAGTGGTTGAGACTCAGCTGGAAAAGTGTAAAGTCATGTACTTTCATGCAGAAATCAGGATTTAGTAACATTTGAACCAGAATCTGACAACAGTTGGTGGGTTGTTCAGTCACTCTTATTCAAATCTAATTAAATTGATAATACACTAGAATGGCACTCAGTAGCGCATACCTCTGCCAAGGCCAAATATTGATAAAAAAAGTGTTAAGTCATGGATAAGTATCTTATAAAGAAACACTTAAAATCTGAAGCTGAGTTTTCAGGGTGTTTCAACTTAGATAAAGATTGAATTGTAGTTAAATATTATGAAAATAATCACATTCTGCCTTTGTCTAACAGTTGCCTTTCTTGATATTTAACCATGACCTCAAACTTTCCCTAATATTAACCAAATGGTCAGATTTGTGTAAACATAAGCATAAGACTTTTAATCATGTTTTAGATTCCACTAGGAGATATTGTAGCGAAAACAAATGAAATATGTTAGGATATGTGGAAGGACAGTGCCATAAAACAACTATTGACAATTTCAGAAAATAAATGATGATACTTTACCAAGTTCTAAATATATGTTGCATGTGTTTTTGGGCTTTCCCAATAAGCAAGAATGGCTCTGCCATTATTGTAATATACAGACAATGTCAGTCACCCAAAATATGTACTGACAAAATGGCCATCCACAATTGCCAAATTGAAAAAGGCTTGAGAGCAGCTGAGTACAGTGAATTGTGTTTCCCACTTCACCTTGTGTGTGTGTGTGTGTGTGTGTGTGTGTGTGTGTGTGTGTGTGTGTGTGTGTGTGTGTGTGTGTGTGTGTGTGTGTGTGTGTGTGTGTGTGTGTGTATATATGTTTGTGAGTTCAAGGATTTTTTTCTTGCAAGATGCAGGATTGTTCTCGGATTGAATTCCTTTGAAACTGACTGCTGACTTAGTGATCCTTCAGAATGATCTGAATAAAAATGACCCATCTCACCACATACAGTAAAAATCCTGGGGAGACTGTTGAACTTGCAGTATTTTGTCATCCTTATCCTTGTTTTTAAGAAATACGAAATGCTTCTATGTCTATTATACAGTAATCTGTGATACTCTGTCTCTCTGTCTTGCTTCTAGGCAATGAAAAATCTCTATGTGGATGACATCTCGCCCCTGTACCCGCGGCTAGGTCCATACTTCCTTGATGGGCGGCGGCGGGTGGACTACGTGTTGGCATACCACATCCAGAAGCCCAGCAGCATCCGGCGCCGGTCATCCAGGTTTGCTGACAACAACATCATTGCACGGCTTCGCCGCAGCCTGAGCATGAGGAGCAGTCGAGCCCCACTTCAGCCAAAGGAAGACCCAGAGATTGCTGCCCAGGAGCAACGGACAGACTATCATGAGGATGACAAGCGTTTCAGGCGGGAGGAGTTTGAGGAAAACCTCCTGGAGACGGGCCTGGAGCTGGAAAAGGATGAAGGGGTAAGAAAGGGGGGAGTTTAGAGATGGAAAATACAGAACTGAATGTGATGGGGCATTGTAACACCAGAGTCAAAGTTGACTCTGGAAAAAGTGGAAGAATGGGCAAGGGAACGCAGGTATAACATGCAACAAATTACAGCGTAGATTCAGGTCATGTGACTGAATTGGGGAACCTGAGAGTGAGAGGTCTGTCCTCTTGACTAAGGTGAGAATGGTTCATTATGTTGTACATATGGGTACAGTTTGATGATAGATGTGTTCCAAAATCTAAATCTTAAGTACAATCAGAGCTGATCCAACACACCCAAAATGCGTGACACTGAGGGTCAAAAAGAGTTGCAGCTCATATTTCCTGCACACATTTCACACTCCCCATTCTTACCCTAAAACCCCATTTTTCACCTGAGATGATTATGACACTCTTAATACAGAGTCCGCTCCATCTATTTAGGAATTATACATTCTGACACACAGACCTGAAACCCCAGCAATAGAATGGGACCTTACAGAACCTGATTAGACTGAATATAATTTGGACCTGGCCTGACTCAGGTCTGGTACTACTGCTACCAAGAACCAAGTGGACCAGTGAAGACCTTAAGTTCTAATCTTTCTCTCGTTACCTGGTCAGATACTGCAGATAGATCAGTGTTGTCTTTATTCAGTGACATTTCAAAATGAGGTATAATTTTCCATATTGAACTCAATGCTGTATTTGTCAAAAAAAGTAGACTAGATGAGCTAGAAATTATTTTCACTTCTCATGTCAGGTTAAAAATATTATTCACTGAACATTTTCAGCCTTCATGGTTATTAAGCAAGGAAGGAATCAATTTTTACTCATGATTCCAGTCCATAGCAAATGTGTCTATTTTACTGGCATTAGAATGGAACTGAATTAAGTAAATGTTACAAAATCTTGTTGCCTATAGAGACTATGTAATGCACAATTCAGACACATTAATTTGTCTGTTTAATAACTTCCTGGGTAGATGTTGTGTTTACATTTTAATAATGCAATAAAATTAACTTCAAATATGTTTATAATTTATTTTAAAAACCAACTGACTGATGTAAGATGGTCATCTGTTGCCTTACAGTCAATTAATTGTTTTTTTTAGTTAATCCACATCTTTGAACTGACTCCAGAGTATTAGTTTGATATTAACATGTTTATTTGTTCTATCTTATCTCATCTAAACATGGATGTTTGCTAGACTATATCCCTGGTAGCTTTTGTTTCACCGCCATGTTTTTGCTACGTGAGTGAACCCATGGATACATGGAAATTTGTTTTCATTGACGGAGAATCAAAGCTTTTTGTAATTTCTTATTCACTTTTCTGTAGAAAAGCCAAATGAGATACATTTACTCTTCACGCAGTGAATCATCCACTAAGAACAGTATGAGCAAAACTGTGACCTAAGGCACCTTGATTTCTTGACATGTTCTGAAAAAGGCTTTTAGCAACTGACATGTCGCTCTAAATGGCTTGAAAATGTGTGGGCAAACTTTGGAGACTGTGTCCTATGGATGGTCTATGGAGACTTGAGCGTGTCATACAGTCCTGGTTAAAATTATTGGCACCTCTAAATTTTAAGTACATAGATTAAAATACCTTCAGAAATAAATGCAAATGATTCAATGTTGTATAATCAAAATATTTTAATAAAATTACCAAAGTTACTGAACAAGAGAAAATAAAAAAACAAAACTTGAATAATAGTGAAATAATACAAACACGAAATGTAGCCCAAACACAATTATTGGCACCCTTCACTAATATTTGGTTGCAGAACCTTTGCCAACAATGACAGCCTCTAAACGTTTCTTTTAGCCATGTAGAAGCTTCTTGCACCTCCTGCTGGTAGTTTCTGCCACAGTTTCATTGCTATGCATTCAAGCTCTTTTAAGTTTGCAGGAGTCCTTTTTGCAATGGCAGATTTCTGCTCTCTCCAAAGGTTTTCAATGGGATTTAGGTCAGGATTCGCTGCTGGCCAGTTTAAAATTGTCCATCTTTTCCTTGTCAACCATTCTTTTGTGCTGCGGGATGTTTGCTTTGGGTCGTTGTCCACCCAAGGGTGGGTAACACATTTCTCTAAAATGCCTTGGTAATTTTCTGATTTCATCATTCCTTTAATATATTCACTGCCTCCAGTAACAGACGCAGCACCACAGAAGAAAACAAAGAACACATAGAACATTATCCCAGGTAGACTATAGCTTGTCTATGAACTTTTTTGCAAACATCAGTCTTGCCTTTTTGTGCCTTTATTTCAATATTGGTGTCCTCCTTGGACTTTGCCCATGGAGCCCTACTTGGTTTAGTGTGCAGCGTATGGTACAGGCTGAAACCGCCACTCCAGATTGCTCAAGGTCAGCCTGAAGCTCTTTAGATGCTTACAAACATCGCAGACTTCTCTCATTGAGGTTCTTCTTAGCCACACATCCTGGAAGCGTCTTAAGAGTTTTATGACTGTGAAACTTCTTGATAACAATATGAACTGTTGAAACATTGTTTTCTAGATCCTTCTTAATTGCCTTGTTGCCTTTGGAATTCTTCTGTTTTTTGAAAATAGCATTTCTGATGTTCTCAGACAGCTCTCTTGTCTTCACCATTGTGAGAAAGAAACTGGAAACAATCAGCCCCTTTTATGCAGTAAACCAATCATTCATTAGTTAATTCAGGTCATGTGAACACTGAAAATTAAGCACAGGTGAGTTTGATTTGTTTTTTATTTTCAATTGAATTCAGTTAAATTTTATTTATATAGCACCACTCATACAAGGGGTTATTTTCAGGGCACTTTTCATGTAGAGCAGGTCTAAACCGGACTATTTATAGTTTTATTTACAGAGACCCAACATTCCCACATGAGCAAGCACTTGTCAACAGCAGCAAGGAAAAACTCCCTTTTAACAGGTAGAAACCTTGAACAGAATCTGGCTCATGGTGGGCAGCCATCTGCCCCGACCAGCTGGGTTGAGAGAGAAACAGAAAGAGAAAGAGAGAGTGGGGGGGACATAGCACAGTACAGGTATAACATAAAGATTTCTAACAATAATGAGTCTCATAATAAAACTAATAATTATAATAATAGGGTGAATAAAAGTACTAATAAATCTAAATATAATAATCGTAATATTTGAAGCAGTGGGTGTTGAATAGGATCATGGGGCGAGTAGGTGGTTTGCAGTCACAGATCCAGACTCTGCAGCACCAGGCGCAGAAATACCTGCAGAAAGCGACAGGAAGAGAAAGGAGAGAGACGAGAAAGCACAAAACTAGAGGAGAGAGAAGAAGCTGAGTAACAAGCATTGATGGGATATAAATTCATACAGACAGAGAGGAAGAAGAGGTCCCATTTTGTTTGAGGAACTAATTTCAATTCATCAAAAAAGGTGTCAATAATTGTGTCACACGTACATTTTGTCTGTATGTATTATTTCACTATATGAAAGCATATTTTGTTGTTGTTCAGTAACCTTGAGCATTTTATTAAAATATTCAGATCATACAAAATTGGTTATTTTGCACTTATTTCAGAAGATATTCTAAATTCTGTTTTAAAATTTCAGAGGTGCTATAATTTCAACCAGGACTGTAATTACACACTATCTCAATGAATAATTATGTATGGATCATACATGATTTGGCAGCCTGATATAAGGAAATAATGGCTGTAATAACATTTCCTTTGCCAAGTCCGTTATTTTCTTATTTAAGTACAGCCTGGAGTTTTTTTTTTTTTATCACAAATACCATGACTCCCCCCTTCTCTTTTCTCTCTCTCTCTCAACCCAGCCGGTCGGGGCAGACGGCCGCCCACCATGAGCTTGGATCTGTTCAAGCTTTCTACCTGTTAAAAGGGAGTTTTTCCTTGCCGCTGTTGCCAAGTGCTTGCTCATGTGGGAATGTTGGGTCTCTGTAAATATAACTATAAAGACTATGGTCTAGACCTGCTCTACATGAAAAGTGCCCTGAGATAACCTCTGCTATGATTTGGCGCTATGTAAATAAAATTGAATTGAATTGAATTGAAAAAGCAGGAAGCTGTGTTTACATTTTACATTTTACTTTCATTGTTGAGAATGTGAATTATCTATATAAACAGGTCCTGTCATGGTCAGGGTGTTAAGTCTGTTTTGTTTGTGTAGACTGTAGAATCTACCCTGAGGCCATGATCATACTCTAGATAGGACACACAGCAGACAACTGTAGACTTGCAAGTGGATCACAGATGCACGTACGTTATTGTACATACTACAATTGGGGGTATGAGTTTACTTTCTGGCACATGTGCAATCAGTGCATCTGTAGAGCGAATAGTCCACACGGTCTCAAACATTGATCTGCATGATGGGGTCCAAGTGGACCTTTGAAAACTTGGGCAGATGACGAAATTTAGATCACACAGACCCTCGCAGCCAGGCAGGAATCAAGATAATTACTAATAATAAAGTAGTTTTAATAATAAGTTATAAATATGTCAGGTAATAACAACCCAGACCAACTAACGACTAACCAAAAATGAAAAAGTAATTTGTCTTGTCTCTAATGTGTTTTCCCTCGGCACAAATTTGATAGATATAGCTAACGATGTTCAGTAAAAGTTAGATATGTGAGTTAAGTCAATTCCACTTCTTTTCTTCTTTATAGCACCAAAATAAACACAAAATTACAATTGGTGATAACAGAAAAGTCATACAATAAAACAGTTTGAATTTACATGGCTTGTAATATTTATGCAACTACTACAACAATAAGCTACAGTTGAAATCATTAGAATACATTTGTGTTTTTTTCTCTATCTGATTCCTGCTTTATCATTTATCAAGTTTCCACAGATACACAAAGACACACAGCCACTATATATATGATATATATAAAGAGAGAGATACTGAGAGCAATAACAGAGCAGACCAATGACAGGAGTTCTCATTAGCCAACAAAATTATTTACTGCGAATCCATTTAATAAATCTTGAATATACGTTTTCTTCAAAAAAATAAACAATAAATAAGTCAAATACACAATTAAAATGCATGTTTATTAATCATTTCATAAGTATTCTTCTAAATGTATTAATAACTAATCAATTAGAATTGCCCTTAGAAAAGCCTGGCACGCTCCAGTCGACACCAGTTTAGAGTTTCTTCTCCTATTTACAGTATATAAATATATAATTTGCCTCTTTATATAACCACCCAATTGCCATATTCCTATTAACATTATTGTATCTTTGCTGTATCATGTTACTGTTGCAGCAACCACATTTTACACTTTATCAACCACTGCTTATAATCAGCATACAAAATGAATCATTTGAACATTTTACTTTGAAATACATGGTAAATCTGTATGATATATATACAGTACTTTTAGTCCGCTAGTTTGAATTGGATGTTATGTATTTCTGTATCCAGACAGGTCAGTGTGCCGAGTTGAAGGGTGTGAAGTGAGTCTGGCAGTGTAGGAGTGGTTTTACATAAGTGTAGAGGATGCAGAGGCTATCTCATATGCAACAATAAAGACATGAGTTTGTGCTGAAGTGAGTCAGCCAGACAGTCAAGGTTTAAATCTAACAGAAATGCTACATGATGCTTTACCAGCTATTTCCATATGTCAACCAAACATGCACTGTTTATAGTGGTGGTTCAGACATTTTGGCAAGTCATGAACTGCCCCATGTTTCAGTGGTGGCTTCATAGAGAATAGTATGTAAACATCCAAACCCTGGTTGTATTTCAGAGTAAGATCCCTGGAATCGGCTTCTTGAAGATCCATGCTCCTTGGAATGTCCTTTGTCGAGAGGCTGAGTTCATGAAGCTCAAGATGCCAACAAAGAAGGTACTCCAACCATCAGTATAGTGTCCATTTATCAAATTCCTATTAACTGTACCTTTTTCTTGCCCTGAAGCTGAGTGGACTGGCTCTCAGAGCTGCAGTGCCATGTGGTGAAAAGTGTGAAGATTAATTTTTTCATGTTGCTCTTTCCTTTGCATTCATGTAGTGTTAAAACACCCGAATTGGGTAATTTTGTAGTGACAGCTTTTACAAGCCTTGTAATGAGAAAGTGATAGAAATGCGAATACAAAATGCATGGATAACCAACAAACATTTGTCATGTGCCATAATGCACAATCTCTTTTGTACTTGCAAGGGAAGCCTGTGCAGTACAAACCTCACTACAATCGACTATATGCTTAATTATCTAGTAAGGATATTGGCACAAAACTCAAAACATCAGCTGACTCAGTCCAAAGCTACCAACAAACATTGTTAATACCCTACCCTAGAGTCCCTAGTGAACTGTGTACATTTCTGGAGACAAACAATGTATTACAGCCTCAGTAGTCAGGATATAGACCATGTTATAGCACACTGTTCTTTTTAAGACCAGGTCACCTATACATTAAATGATAGAAATTAAACAGTTTCTAGCGGTTCATTGTCAAGTGGTCTTAAAGTTAGTAAAGGCGTCATGCAAGGTTGTAGTTTTTGTGCTCTTCTATTTACTATCTATCTATATTATATATATATATATATATATATTATATAAAATAACATCTCTATCATGCCACATTGAAATGTACATTTTTTGCAGATGATACCATTTTAAATGCCACTGGCTCTTCTCTTAATCTGGCCATTGCAAACCAACAGTCTAGTTTTGATGCATTTCAAAACATCTTATCAAACATAAACTTATTTTAAATACTGAAAAAAAATCTATGCTATTTTCAGGAACACAGAAGAGAATCCTTCCTATTCAAACCCCTCAGGGCTCTCAAAGCTAGAATGTAGGGCCTTATAGATAAAGTCTCCACGGGAAAAAAGCTGACAAATCCCCTTTGCTCTCGGATCACATCCAAATACTGTTGTTGAAATGTCAGATAACAGGAAATATTAATTCTAGTTCTTGAAAAAGAAATCTTGATCTTAATGAGACCACCTGTTTAAACTAACAATGTGCAGAGTCCTCTCATTTCCTGCTAAACAAAGCTCTTTTGCCTTCTCTACAGATGTACGATGTGAAACAAGGCAATAATCTGGTGGAGAAGATCCGACTGTTCATTCATAAAGTCACAGCCCCACTCCATCCAAAAGTAGATGCCAACAGACCACAAAGCATCAAATCCCTCTCTCACCCCTTCTCCAGGGAGAAGCAGCATCTGTGAGTAAAATATCTGCTGACTTTCTTCTTTCAGCTGTAAAGACAGACTGTCAAACCTACCATAATTTTCTTAAATATGTAGCTTTGTGCACCTTTGCTCAGTCATGTACATGTCCATACAGTAGAATGGGCATGCCAAAGAGATCTCAGAAATAATGTTTACATTGATACTGATAATTTGACCCTGGCCCAATTAATGCACTATTTGTATTGCTGAAGCGGTTACATGGATGGTTATCTACATTAGAGTGAGGGAATCTGAGTAAACATAACCTGGTTATCTATCTATCAGTTTATTTAAAAATGTACAGTACAAACAGATACTCTAAGCAGGTTAAATAGGCTTTAGCCAATGCCAATCAATAAAAAATGCTTTGCTCAGTTCTTACATCAGTCCTGCAGATGGCCTTACTGTTATTAAAAGAATAACGAAGCTCTCTCTGACCAGCAAAAATATTTTTACATTAGTATTTCCACAGTTAACTGAGATAAACAGTAAATACTTTTTAGGTAGCTTATGTGAGTCTATGCTATGATCTATGATATTTGGATTTCACTGATCTGTTTCGTGATGTTGCAGAGTTTATTGCTAAACAGCTGCTTTTAATGATATGCATCACACAAGCACACTGGATCGACACATTCGCACTCTGAAATCAACATATTCCTACAATGTAAAACTACATCCTTACTACATGCCTAAGTCACGATTCTTTGTTTCTTTCTTTAAAGCTGCAAATAATCCATATTTCATGTTAACAATGGATCAAATTACAATGAGTCATGTGGAAGGGATTGTTTGTAGTGATTAACCCACAGAGAAATATTACCCAACCCTGCAGCTCCCCTCACTTTTACAGGGCTTTTTAGTCTCTTTTATCTCCTTGTTTTGCTTTCTGGCCCTCACTCTGCTCTCATCAACAGCAGCAGCAGGCAGCAGAAAAGCTTTGATAAACCACTGTCCACTACCTGCTCAGCAGCAAACAGACCCAGTTAAAGACCGGCTGGTGAACACAGTGGATCAATTAGCAGCTGAAGAGCCAGAGATTTCCATCAGGAGGTGGTAGAGACCAAAAACAGAGCTAAAAGAGGGGGAATACTGGACTTAGATTCATCAGGTGGACACAGACACCAGATCCAGATGAATCGTCATGTTGAACTGTAACTGCTGGATGGGAAATAGTCAATTGTTTGCTAATATAGCAGGATATAACAACTCTGGGATAATATGTCAGTGTTGTGTTTACAGATGTCCCCCTTTGGCTCAAAAAGTCTGGTGGTGGTAAAACACATATTTGAGATCTGTACATAGATGACTAAACTATTCACCGTTAACCAGGTTAATAGAGAAATAATATCTATCCATGTATGTAAACATTCTCATAAAATCGTAGCCTTGAGTAGATGATGTTAAATCAGAGTGTGTGCTAAGAGTCAGACAGTTTAAAAGGAGAGGCTGAAATAATCTCAGTGGGGGAGTTAAACATCAGTGAGCAGAGCAACACCACAGAGGTGCCATGTCACAACAGATTCAAAATTCAGCTTATTCAAGTAAGACAATCCTCCAAAACTACCATAATAACCTCACAGTGCAGTAAAATATTTCCAGTTGGTACAGTAAGATATTCTAAACTAAGATCTTGTGAAATATCCTCTCCTGTTGTTAGATTTAAGTTATTTCAGTGTGATTGTAAAGGGTAAGTTGGGTATCCCACAAATTTGAAAATCAAAAACTTAAACTTTGTAATCACAACATCAGCTTCCATATTTCATGTTGTTTCACCTCTGAGCTAAAGTTGAATTGGAATAGGCAGCGTTAGCCACGGAGGGACTTTCATTATTGAGACAGCCCAGAGAAGTAACAACCGCAGAGGTGTAAATTACACCAAAACATTGCCCAACAGGCCTTTCAAGCTGTCTGATCAGAGCATGGCAGGAAAGTTAAAGCATAACAATGTCCTGCTGCATTCCGATAAAGCTCCAATTCCTCAGCTTTCTCTACCCAAAGGAAAACAAACACAGTTAGCCTGAATTACTGGATAAATTTACATTTTTCAACACTTTGTTGGAGGATTAGCAAAATAAAGCATTTGGACTGACTAACTGGAATAACTACAGACAGAAGTCATGACTTCACTGATGCTTGCTGTTTAGTCCCAACAAGTAAAACCACTTTCAAAGGCAGTGATCAAAGAAGAATGTCTTAGCATAAACGTCAGCCTACTGGGACGTATAGAAGAGAGAGAGGGTAGTGGACAGTTATATTTACATCCCTGAACAGCTAGCAGGGAATCTCCCTCCACATCTTTTCCATCACTTAATCTTCATCAGTTTTGAAAAATACTCCAGGTCAGTGCCCTGAGATTAAGACTAGTTCTAGATTATAGTACAAAATAGCTTTCAAAGTACATTAACTCAATCTGGCTTTGTGGGATATGGTGTTTAATACTAATACATTACATACACACTCCTACATACAGACTAATGCTGTCAGTCAGTGAAGTAGGACTGTTACAGTGAAGACAAACAAGCACCACTAGCAACACGAGTACCAACTGGAGACAGGAGCGGCCCTCTTACTAATTTTGATGAAATGCTTTACTATTGGAGGACACACCTCCAAGTGCTTTTTTTCTAAGAATTACATTCATATGGACAGAGTCAGAAAGTAGTCAAAAGTAATTTTTCATCTCATAAATAAATAACTTGTGTTGTCAAATTTATGTCAAGTTACCGTAACAGCAGGAAGTAAAGTAACAGATTATTGTGTCACCCAGTCAATTGGGGACATGCACCTAGATTGCTAGAGGCAGGCTAGCAGCTGTGTGTTGGTACAAAGGTGCTTACATTTGTTAAATTCATGCCTCCATTTATGTTATCACATCATTGTTAGCAAAATTATGGTTTAACATTAGGTGCTATTAATTCAGGCAAACACATTTTTCTCCCCCCATTACACTGCCGTGACTCGGCAGCAACAAAAAAGGTTTAGAGGGAAACATGAAGGCACTTGGTTTACATTTATATCAACATATCTGACAATTGAGTATATTCATACTGGACATATCTCCAAAATGTTCAGGATTCGATACGAAACTTTAAATTTTTAGTACTTTAATATCTGCCTTTTGTAACTACTTAAGTCAGTATAGCACAAATTACAATTTTGCCTCAAAGGGCTTTACAGTGTGAGCACCATACAACACCCTCTGTTTTTAGACTCAAACTGCTTATGTAAAATCTTCTGTATATTAGCAGAGAGAAGCTTTTCTAACATACGGACACATCTCTCTCTAAGGGACACTATAATAACTTTGGGTGAATAGAGGTGAAGCTAGTAAAATAAGATATTTACAGAGTTGATACGGAGAAGAATTAAGATTAAAACACTAATGAGGGAGCAGTTACAGTTTAGACAGAGATTATTGATTTCAGGATGTGTGTCACAGTGTCATGATGTCACACTAACCCTCAATTGAGGCCTTATTTAATAAGTTGTCATACTAATTCCATTTGATTGAGACATTTGTCAGTCTTTACAAACATTAGCACTGACCTGTAGTATGAGACAGGACAAAAACTTGGGTCTCTTTGCACCATTATCCACCTCCAAGACCTCCACAGCCTTACCTGTTCCTCCACTATACAGTATGAATCACTATACATACAGTACCTTCTGAATGCCAGTAAGATTTGCTACTGATGTAAATTGCCATCACAGATTAACTTCTTATGAACATAATTAGCAGCAGACAGGGTTGACTGATTGAGCCAACAAGGTTGTCTCCTTGTCTCATTATCAGTTTGTTGTGAAATTAAAGCCTGTGCCCACTGTACTGTAACTTACTGACTTAGACTCCATATTTTTGTACTTGTGCATGAACATATGTTTTGTATCCTCTGTTATTTTAATTTTGGGAATCTGAATTACTGAGACTGATCATATTTGGGCTTTAAGGCAGTGTAAACATGATTTAGTCTAATAAGTAGACTTCTTACACAAAATCTCGTCTGGTACAGCTTTAATATCAGTTCATTGTGTGCTATGTGGACAGCAAAAGCCACTTTAGCATTATATCAACAGTATTAGTCTGCATCATAGAACTTAACTCAGTAGAGGCTTAATGCCATTCATCTTTCTCACCATTTTCTTTTAAATATCTACTAAGTAGTACTGAGACAGTGTATCTTACAAATATGCTTCCATAAGTCTGCACTCTTTCTCTGCATCTGCAATTAAAACTAGAGCTGTTTTGCTTTTTTTTGCCAGGTTCGATCTATCTGACAGGGACAAATTCTTTGACAGCAAGACCAGGAGCTCAATAGTAAGTATTGGTTTTAGTAGATGAGCTGTTGGCGCCTTGAGGAGGCCACATGGGATCACCTGAAAAAAGAAAACATGTGCAATTCAGTACAATGACAGCATGTGTATGATTTATGGTCATAAAGTGCCTCCTTTAGTATAGAAAAATATGTCTATCTATGTCTACATAGATCTAACAACAAAGACCTTACACCCTGGGCTCCCTTGGGTGCACTTTTCTCCAATAAGACCCCTTGCAGAGGTCAAAAAAATTACTGGAGAAAGAAATGTGACTTCACATAGAAATGTGAAAGGCTGCCATGAAAAACGAATGCATTCTGTGAATCTGCATCACATATATGCTGCTGCATTGACATACCCACAGACAGAAATACACCTACACAGCGCTTTGGAGTGCTTGACTAATGACTAGGTAATGTGATTGTCTTCTCATTATTGGATGGAGCTCCTCAATCACAGCAGCTGTTGGTGCCGAGCTGAGCTTCAGCTCTCATCAAGTCTCTGTGGAGGGCTCTGTGTTTTACACTGAGCTGATCAGCATCCTCACTGAGGACAGACATACAAACTCTGCAGTTTGCCTGTTTCATTTTCCCTCTCACAATTTCACCTGTGCTATTACACAGGTATACAATATGTCATATACAACTCATCCTCTTCTATATATCTATAGCCTCATGTTTTTAAGACTGAAATTGCTTAGTTAAACATGAGATTTTAACGTTTGTTATGTCAGGTCTATGAGGTACTGAAGAGGACAAGGTGCACCAGAGCCAAATACTCCATGGGTAAGACCTCTGCATATATCTCCAACACACAGGATTAATCACTGTGCATTTAATCTGGATCCTTTTTTCATTGGACTATAGTGTAATTACTATCGCAGAAAAGAGCAGGGTGTCTCTCATCCTATCTCTCCTTTGACCAACATATGTCCAAAACTAATGGCTGGATTTGCTTGAAATGGACTCAACCTTGATTTGGTTGACAATCTGAGCTACAGTATACACTGATCAGCCACAACATTAAAACTGGTAACTGTTTTTAATGTTGTGGCTGAGTTCCTCCTGACTCTTAACCTATGTAGACATGAAATATGCTGTGCATCTTAATGCTCCTGAGAGAGGGTAACCCAGCGCAGTGACCCCAGGACATTTCCTCTAGCCCTACCATAATGTCAGACTTTAGCTACCTGTTTGCAACTTTTCTGTCATCTACACAGTACAGTGTTGAGTGCAATGTCAGATGAAGAAAATTTAAGAAATATGTCCAGGTTTGTTTTTGAGGCAGAAAGCATAAATGCTCTCATCAACGGCAAAAAAAAAAAAAAAGAAAAATGAATAAGGGTACATTTTAAGAGAAAAGAAAACCCCAGGGTGGTTAAGAGAAATCAAGTCAACCTTCATTTGTTTTACAAGCCATTTGCTTTGCAGTAAAAGCAACATAAAAACACTGAAAATAAATAGTTCATTGCTCATAGTTCGTTACTCACAATGCACTGCCTACAAAATCCTTGTTTCCTACGATTCCAAATGCCTGGTATGCACTCTTATTTGCATCATGTTTCTTGTTATATTTTCATTTTTAAAGCTGAATTCACAGTGCCCTAAAAAATAATTCAGACCCCTTCACTTTTTTCACATTTTGTTACGTTGTGGACTAAAAATAATTTAAATTTATTTTTCCCTCATCATCTACAATCAATATCCCATAATGAAAAATGAAAACAGAATTTTAGAAATGCCCGCAAATTTATTAAACAGGATAAACTGAAATATCACATTGACATAAGTATTCAGACCCTTCTCTTCTCGGGTATGACACAACAAGCTCTGCCCACCTGGATTTGGGGATTTTCAGCCATTCTCCTCTGCAGATCCTCAAGCTCTGTCAGGTTGGTTGGGAACCGTTGGGGGACAGCCATTTTCAGGTCTCTCCAGAGATGCTCGATTGGGTTCAAGTCAGGACTCTGGCTGGGCCACTGTGGCCCCAGTCTGAGGTCCTAAGTGCTCTGGACCAGGTTTTCATTAGGGATGTCACTGTACAGTCTTGGTTTCATCAGACGAGAGAATCTCATATCTCACAGTCTGAGAGTCCTTTGGGTGCTTTTTGCAAACTCTAAGTGGCTTTCATGTGTGTTTCACTGAGGAGAGGCTTCCGTCTGGCCACTCTGCCATAAAGACCAGATCATTGGAGTGCTGTAGGGATGATAGTTTTTCTGGAAGTTTCTTCAATATCCACACAGGATCTCTGGAACTAAGCTAGAGTGACCATCGGGTTCTTGTTCACCTCTCTTACCAAGGCCCTTCTCCCCGATTGCTCAGTTTGGCCGGGCAGCCAGCTCTGTGAAGAGACCTGGTTATTCGACACTTCTTCCATTTAAGAATTATGGAGGCCACTCTGCTCTTGGGAACCTTTAATACAGCAGAATTTTTTGTAGCCTTCCCCAGGTCTTTGCCTTAACACAATCCTGTCTCTGAGCTCTGCAGGCAGTTCCTTCGACCTTATGGCTCGATTTTTGCTCTGATTTTTTGTGAGACCTCATATAGACAGGTGTGTGCCTTTAATAATCATGTCCAATCAATTGAATTTACCACAGGTGGACTCTAATCAAGGTGTAGAAAAATGTCAGAGATGATAAAGAGTAATGGGAGGCACCAGAGCTAAATTTCAAGTGTCATAGCAAAGGGTCTGAATACTTTCAATTTTGATTTTTCCTTTTTAATAAATTTGCAAAAATTTCTAAAAATCTGTTTTTGCTTTGTCATTATGGAATATTGAGTGTAGATTGATGAGGGTAAAAATGAATTTAAACTATTTTAGCATAAGGCAGCAACATAACAAAATATGAAAAAAGTGAAGGGGTCTGTATACTTTCTGAGTGCACTGTGCAGTACATGTTAAAATATGATCAACTTTTTGGTAATAGTTTAGTCACACCACTCCCTTTGAAATTTAGGCCTGACAGGCCCGGGTTCTGTGAGCTGTTGTGATCAATGTAGTCCACCTATTGGTCTTTTTAATGCTATAGTGTTCCATCTCCATGTGATTTCCTCTTAATGTGAGTACAGTCTATAAATGTGATGTCCTTTAAGTCTGTCCCACGATCTTTGTCATGTGCCATCTAATCATCTGAATTATACATCCATACTGTACATACAACATACATACATATAACTAAACTGCAACATCAAATATTTTTTATAGGAAACGTAACCTCTGGCTTAATTATGTTAAGACACAATGCATTTCTCAATGAATGAAGCGCAACATTTATTGACAACAGCGGAGTTACCAGGAGGTGGTGGGATGGATGGTGTGTGTACAAAGTGCACGACTGTACGACACCATTGACCGGGGTTCACATCCAGAGACTCGTCTGTGGTTCAGACAGCAAAAGTACTTTGGTTAAGGTTGGAGAAAGATGTTGTTTTGGTTAAATGTAAATAAACTGATTTTTTTCTGTATTAAACCAGACCAGGATCTTTCCCTAACCTTATCCAAGTGCTGTGAGAGTCTACACAGAACCATAAAACACTTTAGTAATGCTGGTGGATAACAAAGACACTGTCTGTGAATATTTTACTGACACGTTCAGCATCAACATATTTGTCACTTGTCAGAGTTGTCAATTAACAAAACATCTCATTTAACCCGGTCAGCATTATCTTTCCTAAAAAAATGTATATGCTGTTGCATTTTAGTTGTATAGTTGTATAGCTCTATTAAAGTTACACTCAACACTGATGTTATAGCAACACCAGTGGCACTAACAGCAGCATTCTTTGTGTTTAGGTTTTAAAGAATTATTCTGGTTTATAACAATTTAGTTCTTATTTTTGTAGTTTTGGCCATCATTCCTATTTATTAAAACAATATTGTATCTTTCAAGTTAATGGCTTAGATCTGGGAACACAGCAGCATCACTAAAAACAAGTTTGACATGGCAAGACACATGAGATGATCATACAGATTTTAAATTATCTCCTTTATGTGAGCAGGAAGACAAAGCAAATTTAAAAACTATTAAACATTCTGTTGTCTGTTGTACACATCCATCACGGTTTACAGACCCACTTTAAGGCTTAACTGTTATCTACTGTACCTGCTGTTGTTGTGGGCAAATTTTCCCGTGCAGTGAGGGATTTTTAGCAACATTTCAGACACACTCACATTCAGTTGTACCACCAAATACAGTGGTTTATATCTGGATAAACTGCCCCTGATGTTGCCATGTTCTCAGATATCAGAATTATTTTGCTGAGAGCAGTGTTATCATAACCAATAAGACTGATAACCTGAGCTACAAAAATAACACTTGAATTGTAATAAACTGGAATGATCCTTTAATGTATGTTTCCTGCTTTCATGTTACTATAAGAAACAATAAAAATTCCATGATGGATCTTTACATGAATGTCTTCGAAAATATCCCTTTACATGTAATTCTTCAGCAGCATTGTAAATCAGCTATAATGGAATTTATGTTCAAGCTCCAGAGGAGGAAACATAACATCAGGCATTTCTGGGTTTAACTCTCTAGTTGCATTTTCCTCCCGAACTCTTCTGCTGAGTTTTACATAATTGCTCTGTGGGTCTGTGTGTCTGTGTCTGTGTCTGTCTCCTGGGATATAATCCCCTTGAATATGCCTTTTTACAGGGATCACAAGTCTGCTAGCCAATGGTGTCTACACGTCCGCCTATCCTCTGCACGATGTGAGTATCACCATCACACTTCATGGCCTCCTCTCTCCTACAGGCCTGAGAACAGCTGATAATCTGCTGTATATTTCCAGAGACAATTATTCCAATTCAGTGAGTTTCTAATATGAAAATCAATAAAGCATGTGCTGCTTGTACTCAAAAATATGTGTAAAATTATCCTATCTGTGACTAGGATGACTCTCAGGTTTCGGACAAATGGCAGCTCATGATTTTGTGTTAGATTAAATGTATTATTCATGCTTAACGACCAAATCATATCTACTGAAAATGAAAATAAATTGTGTGGGGGGGTTTGTATGTGTACATTTGTGTGTGATACAGGGAGACATCGAAGAGATGACTGCAGAACCTAATGACAGGAAGGTAAGTAGAGCCAGTCCACCAGTCAATAAATTGAAACAGATACCACCATGCCAACACTGTCAGTCCATTTACAAATACCGATTCATCAATTGGCCCAAAGAAACCACAGGAGGAAACTTTACTACTCTGCTTTTATTTTGAATAAACAGCCCAAATTCACTAATACTACTCAGACATGGCAACCTTGGCCCAAAACCAGGGTGGTGGAATAGTGCTGTCTGATTGGTGCACTTTAGCAACCAGATGTTATATCCTGCCCTGGGTTCTAATGTTTGACTTTGTCAGATTTCTGAAAAGAGGCATGGGACATATTATGAAAATGACTTTAATTTTCATCAGACATTAAATTTTCATTGAGAAAATGTTTATTTTTAACATCAGTTTGATTGAATCCCTTATTACTGGCTACCCTGGACTTCCATGGTTCAACTCCTAGAAAAGGGATTTTTTCTTTAACAGAGACTTTTTGTGGCAAGAAATACACACAAAATTGTCACATAATCTATTTTACAACAATACTATACCTTCATCCCGTCACAGTAAACTGACTAAATGTACCTTGTTTTGACTTAACCCTGTTGTAATCAGGTCAAATTAAGAAAGCTAAGTCATCTCAAAGTGTAATTTGAAATACATTTTCCTGGAAGATTCATGTCAAAGAATATATTTATTCTCGAAAATGAAGGTGCAGGGTAAAGGAGACCTAGCTTGGTTAGTTGGAAGCAGATCCCTGTCCAGTTAGCTGTAATGCCTATAACCCAGGGAGCTAATTTCCTTGCTTACTTCTGGTTGAACTCAGGGTCAAGCTTTTAAAATTATGATGTACAAATGAAGTTTATTTAGAAAGCTTTAGGAGGCTTGCACTTAATTTCATGAAATTTTGCAGTGGAGATGGAGAGTGAGTGCAAAGCTAGCATGACCCATAGTCAGAGACCCACATTAAGAAGAACAGGAATTTCCATTTAAGTGAGGGCTTTTTTCTAAGAATGAGTAATGAATCAGGACAGATTACCAGGGTAACTGTGGAAGTACAGGTCTGCCAATATCAAAATGAATAGAATAGACATTTTCTTTTTCTAAAATTTCATTTGTGTGCACATGATGCATGGCAATAAATGCAGGAGATGTTCACAAAAATGATCCCATAATGTAACACAATACTGCACCTCCTTCCTGCCACAGGATTATGACCAAATGTTTCATATACATGTGATATCTCACCCCAAAAGGAACAAAATCAAATGAAGGAAGCTAAATATTCTCAAATTGTGGTACAATCAGTTTTCATCCAGAGGGCTCTTCTACATCCTGAATGCAACACAGTAATACAATATCTATAAGTCACTGAAACGTGCCACTCACTTAGTTATACCACTCAGGATCGTTTCAATTTTTGCATTTTTGAGCCATTGCCTCAAAAATGGCAAAGGCTACCATAAAGAAGAATGTATAATAAAATTAACTAGGCAATTGGAAAGAAAACAAGAGCTCATGCTGAGTCTGAAGTCATTTCCTCCCCTGATAACACTCTCCATAATTATACTGTAGGCTGTGTGTCACTAAGGCAACAGCCTCTGAAAAGCTTTAGCATGGTGTTTTATCTATCTATCTGTCTATCTGTCTATCTATCTATACATGTGTGTATACATGTTTAAGAAATAGATTTTCCTCGGCTGTATGAATAAGAATCTTGAGATTCCAGATTGAATCTAAGGTGTTTTCTCTCATGGGCTCACTCTGCTGTGATCTGCCATCTGAGTGTTCCTCTGGGCCTACCTCTTGTGATTAATAGCCTTCTTTTGTCGCCTTGCAGCTTGCTGCTCTGACTGTGGATGGAGTGTGTGATTGTGTTTGACAATATTCCACCATTTTGCAGTGATTTATGTGCTCTTTGCCTACCAGTAGTAGAAACGGAGCACTTACACAGAGGGCACATTCAGTCAGCTGTTTGACGTTAATTGTACAGACCGTATTATACAGCACTGATTTGCTGATAAATACGTTTGACCACAACTCATTTTATCTTAATTTTATTACAAAACATTATAAATTATCGTATGTCTAAAATTAATACTACGGTTAATTATAATTTCTTCAATTGCACAGGTCAGTATCAGCAAACATTGTTCAAAACAACAAATTCATCATTCACTGAAGAATGATTACAGCTGGTGAAATGACCTGTCCATGTTACTGATATAGCTGATATAGGCATTTAGCTGTAACTTATACAATCACTCAGATGATGACTTTCAAAGAAGAAGTTTTCTGACCTTAAACAACCAAAAGTTTGCGAGTGCCTTCCAGAACAACCAATATGACTGTTACAGAAACAACTCATTGACTTACTTACTTTTGTGATTTGCTCCCTCTGTGGTTCAGTTCAGACAACTAAAAGTAGTAGTTTAGGTTAGACAGAGATCTTGGTTAATAGAAACCAGTGTTGGCTCTTTGTACTTTAGGAGTAAGGGTGTTATGTCTACTGCTGGTAGAGGGGACATAACCCATTCACTACTTAAAGTTCTATTTTTATACCCCTCTTTGTTAGAACTTGATTTACTCCCTAAAGTCTTCCTGAACAATGTCCTCCAATGCTATAATCCAGGCAAGAAAAGCTCTGAGTTGATAAAAATGCTAATAAGCTCACCTGAGTCCCCTTGAGTTATAACTATCCACTTGCAACAATAAGTAAGGGCTACACACTGCTACATACAGGCTTCCCATCCCTCCAACTGAAGGAGCTACAGGCCTTATGTAAGATAGAGTATGTTAACCCTGCGTTAAGCTCATGTGTGGTGAATGAAAGAAGCCATCAACAATGGAGCTTTGATCTATGATTCACCATGGCAAGGGTTAAGTAAAAGGTAAAGTCTGTGCCAAGGATGTGAAAGCACACTTTTGTTGTTCTGAGTGTCATGCATGTGTTTATGTTGAGTGACCTTAGTTGTATTTTCAAAGAAATATGTGGTTGTATTCCAGGGATAGGCTGCACAGTTGTGTTAATGAGCAGTTTGTTACAGTGATTGGTGATTAGGCAAGAACGCAGCAAACAATCGTATAGTCATTTCTTTAAGCTGATGGTTTATACAGATTGTATTTGCCAGTCCAGTATGATGATGGGTGATTAGGTAAGAATGTTGGAGATAATGTTTCCGCCACCTCTTGAGACATGTCCACTCTTAGTAGTTGTATTGGTGTTTTGGTAGAAATTTATCCAAAGTTGGATATAAATGTTGCAGTTGTTGTCTATATACTCTACATGAATTTTTACCATTGTTGAAATATGTTTTTGTAGTGTTATTCTCCTGACTGGTATTTCCTTTATCTCCTTTTTTTTTTTTTTTTGTTTGAGTGTTAATATTAAGAAAAAAATTGAAATGTCAAATAAAGTTTCGGATTTTTTCTGGCACACAGGATAGAATATAAAAACTACATTGGTTAGCTGACCTGAAAAGAAAAAGTTATCTGAGTTAAGTATAATTGTTACATTATGTAATTGTGTGTGGTGGTTGTGATAAATTCAAGTCTTTTTGATCATTTTTAGTAAATTGGATCAGTGTAAGAGGTAAAAATATGTAGGCTGTTAAACAATAGTTGAAGGAACAGTTATAAATGCAGATATAAATAAATTATGTAAATCGGATTTCAGTAGGTATATATATTTACATTTGCCAAAATTATTTAAATTTTTTCAACTTCATTGTTGATATAATAAAATGAGCATAAAGCCTACTGTATGTCTTTGTACCAGTAAAATGTAAAAACAAAATTACATACATATTGTAGTTTAAAGTTGATTGCCACGTTTTAGCAGGACATGGTTTAAAGTGTTAACGTTAGAATTGTAAATGTCAAAGATGTAGTTTAATAGGTTTGTGCAGTATGGTAGAAGTGGTTGTAAATAATTGGTAGGCTTTTGTAACAGATGAGTGTTCTTTTAGCAGGCAGCATTGTCATTAAGTTAGTGCAATATATTGTAATGTTTTGTTGTGACTTGTGTAGAAGTCATGTTCTGAAGGAAAACTCTGTAGTGTGTGACTGTGTTTTTGTGTGAGGATGAGATAAATTATTAATAAAAGAGGAAGATTCTGTTGATTTGTGATGTATGTTGAAACATACCGGTAATCTTTTGCAGCGGGAGGTTATTTGATAGTTGGTGAATCATTAAGGGAATTGTTCTGTGCAGGTACTGTGTATGAAATCACTTAAGTTTTAATATTAAAAAGATAATTAGCAAATTTCATGATTCTGCAAGTTCCGTGTTAATCAAATTGACCTGTGAGCCTCAGTGGTGCATGGCAAACTACACGCCTGAGTTTTGTGTTCATTGGACTGACCATTGCCTAGATATAACATCACGTCTCGTCTCCCAGAGGAAGATATTCCTTTACAACTTTTTACATTTTGTGGACTACCGAAATTCTCGACATTGTGTATGTTCTTAAATCTGTAGCATTTTGGAATCAAATTGAAGAGGTTCCTCCAGACACTCAGCATATATGCTCACACTGTTTTAAGTGTAACCACTGGTAAATCCATTGCCCAGTCAATCTGAGTGAAACACAGGCCTCGTGTGCCCTGTGTCCAATGCCGCCTGAAACAGTTCTCAAATAACATAATATCCAAAGTAAATGAAATTTTGCACAGCAGACATTTTGACTTGTCATAGCAGGAAAAAGCAGACTAGATGTAGTTACCAGTGGGAATGGGGCAACATATATTTAATGTCACTGTATATTATGATTGTTTGCCCACAACAATGGTTAGTTTCACAGTAACGACCTGACAGAAATCCCTGCTGGACTGGAATCTGTTGGAAGCTCTGTTTTTAAGCAGATTTGTTTTTGATTACATTGATTTTTGGATGTGTGACCATTTCACTTTACAACACATCCTTAGCACTTCTGTCCTAGAAAGAACATGTTACTGTGAATTTGCTGCATCAATGGATTTTTAATGCATATGCAAATATGATTGCAGGCATATTTGTATATACTGTATATCGTGAATGCATTAGACAAGTGACGCACAGGGATACATAATAACATAAATCCTCAAATAAAAACCAGTAGTCAAATAATATCTGGTGGCCAGAACAAACAAATAATGGCTAGTTACTCATACAGGGTTGAACAGTTAGCTAACATAGTAAATTCAATATAATGTATGTTTCCATAGCCCTTACTGTATAATTTCAGCCACAGAATCATGTCATACTCAGTAGAATTGTGATTCCAATCACAATTATACTTTGATCATTCAATTAGTGTCGCATTTCTATTAATTACTCATAATATTTTATGCACTTCTCACATTAGAAAGCAAACAAAAAGAGGGATTATGCTGGTTTTTATGCTGCTTAAGACTTTTAATGTCTAACATCTTTGCAGGAAGTTTCATGGGCAGTAACTCAACTCTAGAACTAAAAAGATTAGTTGATTAGTACATTGACAGGAACGTAATCAACAGCAATTATAATCAAGTAATTGTTGGCTGGACCGCAAAAGCGGGGCCAGCCCTATTAACGTGACTGTCTGAGACTGACGGATTGACTGACTGAGTAATAGTGGTCAACCACTGCTCAGCCAAATGCCGCTTGAGTGCTGAGGTTACACCAGTGGTTGGCCAGCTGGGTTGAGAGAGAAGGGGGGGGGGGCATAGCACAGTACAGGTATAACAAAGATTTATGTTATACTATGGGGTAGGCATAGCAAAGTAAACGTATAACATAAAGACGTGTAACAATAACGAGACGTAAATAAAACTAATAATTATAATAATAGGGTGAATAATAGTAGCAATAAAATTAAATATAATAATAGTTGATAATCATAATATCCGAATCAGTGGGTGTTCAGCAGGGACAGTATGAAAAAGTTTCAGTCACTTTTTCACACTTGTTCCGTCCTCTAACAACAGTTAAGAAAAAATGTAAATGAGAACAGCTTTATTGGGAATTCGGCTGTATCAAAACACTGTATATTTGAGCACATACAGTAGGAGAGAAGCAAACCAATAAAGGTCCAGGTTTTGACCTACTAGGTTCATGTAATTGTTTAACCAAAAGTAGCAAAAACTCATTGGTTGCAGTTTTTCTCAAGTGTGTATACTTTTGGGTTTTGTTAGACATTTTAAGACATTTGAAGCTGTAACTCTGGGCTATGGGAAGTTATGATGGGCATTTTTTGCTATTTGCTGACATTTTATAGAAAAAATGTATAATGTTGATTTATTGATAAAAAATCAGTAGTTTAATTGATAATGAAAATAATCACTAGGTAGACACTGACAAACAGCCATGTAGAAGGAATGCAAAATAATTAGAGGATGGAAACACTTATTTTTTCTCTTTCGGAATATACATTATATTGAATTTATTAAGACAAACTAGTAAACATGGAAAAACTTTACTATATAGCAAATATCATCAACAGCACACTTACTAAAATATGATACTTATAAAACCAATAATTGCAGGTAATGGCTTGTCTCTAATATATACTATAATTTATGAACATTTATGGTCATCATCGACTCCTACTTCTCCTCACAGCTGCTGTACCAGGAGTGGGCCAGCTACAGTGTCTTCTACAAGTACCAGCCTATCGGACTCATCAGGTCAGATACATAGCAGTGCTCTTGTCACAGCCATCAGGTGAATTACAGGCAGATTCCCCAACCTCACATTTCTTCCATGGCTGGTGCTCTCAGAGCAGTATTAACTGCCTTCACCAGCCTGCAGGCAGGAAAGACAGATGAGGACTCTGACAAGCAGATTGATGCTCCACTGATGCTCTCATACAGAAGCGATAGTCGTGCACTGAGCTGAAGGAAAGAGGCTGGGAGTGTGAGCTGAATCTGAATTAGTTTCTTATAAAAACACATTCTGGTCAGTTCAGGTAGCATACCACTGGTGTAACAGGTTATGTACAGTATAATGAGCAAGATGATACACTGTCATCAAATCAGCATAGCATCAGTTTTATAAGTGTCATAAAAGGATTTTGTTTGCAAGATTGCTGCAGAAAGCAGGTTTATGCAGTTAGCGGTGGAAGTGAGAGGTTGATAAAAACATCATTTACAACATCAAAAGACAGCAGGAAGGGGCGCACCTTAAAAAAATTGGCTATAATATTTTGTCTAATATGATCTAATCATGTTGACCATGATCTCATTTGTTAAGGGTAAGGTTTTATGATAGTGTAGTATCACAGTTAATTTCAAAATTACATGTTGGTGTTGTAAATGTAGAACTTTTCACCTTATCTCCTCCCACAGGAAGTATTTTGGGGAGAAGGTTGGACTGTATTTTGCCTGGCTAGGAGTCTACACACAGATGCTGATACCTGCAGCCATCGTTGGAGTCATTGTCTTCCTCTACGGCTGTGCCACTGTCGATGATAACATACCTAGGTGCGCAACATGCACACACACACGCACACACACACACACACACAAATCCTTGTCTCTTACTTTATTCATGGGGACCTGTCATTGACATAACCTAACCACCACAACTGATTGACTAACCCTAAACCTTACCCTAACCTTAACGCTCAAACAGCCATTTAAACTTCTGGGGTCCAGCATTTTGGTTCCCACAAAGCTGTCGGGTCCCACAGGTATAAAATTTGCAAAATTTCTGATTGAAATCAGGAACGGTCTGATCAAAGAACAAGTAAACAAAACTAAGAATCTGACCAGACATTTAATGACAGCTTTCAGACAGTTTTCCATACATGGTGCTATGGACACATTTCCGTAGGCACCAAAAAGTACCTATTAAGAACATATGTTCTCAAGCGCCTTTGCATTTTGATTCTTCTCAATCACTGCTGCAAAAATTTCATTTTTAAGAAGTCTTTGTGTTTATTCAGTCTGATATATATTTTCCTTAAATATGTCAGAAAAGCTTGTTTCACCCATTTCCAATACAAATTAAATTGTTAAAAATATTTTGAAGAATCAGGTGTCAATTTAACTTGAATCCAGTGTAGTCTTTTTTGTTTGATACATATGAATTTATTGATTAATTTATAATAATTCTTAAAACCTATAATAATAATTATTGCATATCAATAATTCAATGAATCAATTCAATTCAATTCAATTTTATTTATATATCATAACAAATCATAACAGAAGTTATCTCAGGGCACTTTTCATGTAGAGCAGGTCTAGACCGGACTCTTTATAGTTATATTTAAAGAGACCCAACATTCCCCCATGAACAAGCAGTTGGTTACAGTGGCAAGTAAAAACTCCCTTTAACAGGTAGAAACCATGAACAGAACCCAGCTCATGTTGGGCGGCCGTCTGCCCCGACCGGCTGGGTTGAGAAAGAAAAAGAGAGAGGGAGAGAGAGAGAGAGAGAGAGAGAGAGAGAGAATGATACGGAGAAAAGACAACATAGGACAATAGAGGTAACACAAAGATGTATAATAATAATAATAATAATAATGATACTAATAATGCTAATAATTATAATAATAGGGCAAATGATAATACTAATAAAACTAAATATAATATAATAATGCTTATCATAATAATTGAAGCAGTGGGTGTTGAGCAGGATCATGGGGGCAGTAGGTGCTTTGCAGTCGAAGATCCAGACTTTACAGCACCAGGGGCAGAAATACCGACAGGAGGAGAGAGGAGAGAGATGAGAAAGCATAAGGGGATGGTTCAAGCCAAGCCTGAGCCACTCCTAACTATAAGCTTTATCAAAGAGGAAGGTTTTAAGCCTATTCTTAAACGTGGAGAGGGTGTCTGCCTCCCAAACCAAAACTGGAAGATGCTTCCACAGTAGAAAAGCCTGATAAATGGAGGCTCTGTCTCCCATTCTACGTTTGGAGACTCTAGGAATCAAAAGTAAGCCTGCATTCTGGGAGCACAGTGTTCTACTGGGGTAATAGGGTACTATGAGCTCTTTTAGATATGATGGTGCCTGACCATTAAGGGCTTTGTAGGTGAGGAGTAGGATTTTAAAAATTCTTTTCTGAATTGTATAGGGAGCCAATGCAGAGAAACTAACACAGGGGGAAATGTGATCTCTTTTCCTACTACCTCTCAGTATTCGTGCTGCATCATTCTGGATCAGCTGGAGAGTTTTTAAAGATTTGTTGGGACATCCTGATAATAAGGAGCTGCAATAATCCACCCTAGAAGTAACAAAAGCATGGACTAGTTTTTCAGTGTCTTTTTGACACAGGATGTGCCCGATTTTTACAATGTTACATAGGTAAAAAAAGTCAGTCCTTGAAGTTTGTTTTATGTGGGAGTTAAAGGAGATATCCTGATCAAAGAGAAATCCGAGATTCCTAACGGTGGTGCAATAGCTTCAGTTTTGTCTGAGTTTAACAGCAGAAAGTTGCTGGTCATCCAGGTCTTGTCATTAAGGCATGCTTGAAGTTTAGTTAACTGATGTGTCTCATCAGGCTTCATTGACAAGTACAATTGGGTATCATTTGAATAACAATGGAAGTTTACAGAATGGTTCCTAATAATATTGCCTAAAGGAAGCATATATAAGGTGAATAGAACTGGTCCAAGGAAAGAACCTTGTCGAATTCCGTGACTAACTTTTGAGTATATGGAGGATTTATCGTTAACGTGCACAAACAGAAACAGATCTGATAAATAGGACTTAGCCCAGCTTAAAGTCGTTCCTTTAATGCCAATTAAATGTTCCAGTCTCTGTAATAGGATATGATGGTCAATGGTATCAAATGTAGCACTAAGATCTAACAAGACAAATACTGAGACAAGTCCTTTGTCCGATGCAAGTAGAAGCTCATTTGTAACTTTCACCAGTGCTGTCTCTGTGCTATGATGTACTGAAAATCCTGACTGAAAATCCTCAAATAAATTATTATCATGTAAAAAGTCACACAACTGGCTGGTGACAGCTTTCTCAAGGATCTTAGAGAGAAAGGGAAGGTTAGATATGGGTCTATAGTTGGCTAAAACATATGGATCAAGAGTAGGCTTTTTAAGAAGCGGTTTAATAACAGCTGTTTTAAAAGGACTGTGGTACATAGCCTGCTAATAAAGACAGATTGATTATATCTAGTAAAGAGGTGCTAACTAAGGGTAAAACTACCTTAAGCAGGTTGGTTGGGATGGTGTTTAAGAGACAAGTTGATGGTTTAGATGAAGACATTATTGAAGTTTGTTGGTGAAGGTCGATGGGAAAGAAACCGTCTCAGTATATATCAGGAAAGAAACCCAGGGTTGTTTTTATTTTCCTGTATTAGTGATGAGTAATAGGCTGCTCTGGCATTACAGAGGGCCTTCCTATATGTTTTAAGACTATCATGCCAGGCTAAGTGGGATTCTTCCATTTTAGTAGAACACCATAGCCTATCAAGTTTTCGTGTAGTTTGCTTTAATTTATGTGTTTTACGGTTAAACCATGAAGCTAACCTCCTTTGTTTTATCTTCGTTTTTAGAGGGGCAATAGAGTCGAGTGTCATTCTCATTGAGTCTGCAGCACTATCAAGACGATTGTCAATTTTGGAGGGACTAAGGAGTCTTCTGTTATATTTTAACATGGCAGTTAATTAAAAAGTGCTGATGGAATCACTGCCTTAAATTTAGCTACAGCACTATCATATAGCCATCTAGTGATAGCGTAGTTTGCTTTAATATGCAGGTTTGGGAGTTAAACCATGGAGCTAACCTACTTTGCTTTATCTTCTTTTTTAGAGGGGCAATAGAGTCGAGTGTCATTCTCATTGAGCCTGCAGCTCAATCAACAAGATGATCAATTAGGGACTAAAGTTAGCATAGGAGTCCTCCGTTATATTGTAACATGGCGGTGAATTAAGTGCTGATAGAATCACTGCCTTAAATTTAGCTACAGCACTATTAGATAGACTTTTAGTAAAGACATTTTTGCCCATTAGTGTCTAGTCCCGTAACAGGAATTCAAAAGTTATTAAATAATGGTCCGATAAAAGAGGATTCTGTGGTAAGATTATTAAATGTTTAATTTCAATGCCATAAGTCAGAATGAGGTCCACGAGATGACTTTTTGTAACCTCCGATTGCTGTAATTGGGTGTTGATACTGCCGACGTGAATAATAATGTTATTGTATTTACGTTTATCATACCCAGCAGTATTAAACAGGATTCAACATCCCCTGCTCTGACCCAAGGCATGCATGTGACTATGGTTGCTGGTGTCGCTACCTTCACGTTTCTCAAGATAGAGCTGCAAATAACCAGATTTGGTTTCTCAGCGGGTGTGTCGCTGAGTGGGGAGTATCTGTTTGAAAAATGAACTGGTTGGTGGTGAACTATGGGCTTCAGCTTAGGGCTGTGCTTCTTGTTACGGCCAGTCACCCAGTTGCCTTAGCTTCCCGACTGCTTGGGACCACTGCAAATAAACTACATTTATATGTATCATTATTGCTAAAGTAGGCAGAGGAATAACTAAACATGAGACACACCGAGCAAGAGAGAGCAGGAGAGAGAGAAGCTGCTGCTAAGCTAAAGTAACTGACTGACCTGAATAGCGACTAATCAACTGTGAAGAAGGGTTAGGCTTAGATTAAAAGAAGGAGAGAGCTAATGCTACTTAACCAGAACTAATGTAGGTTTAAATGTACAGTGGGTAATTAGCTGTTGTAATGAAGAAAATAGCTAAATTAACTGGGTAGAGGCAGATCAACAAAACTCACGACCAGTCACACAAGGCTGGCAACTGGAAATGAGACAATACACTTACCTCAGCACGTCAGCACATCCTCAAATGGGTATTACTTTTGTAGCTCACCGAAGCCTAGCGGTCATGAAGGAGGTATTGCAGTCATTTTTAGGAAATGCCACAGGTGTACTCCAAGTGGTTCTAATGTTTACTCCAGTTTTGAGATTTTTATATTTAAAACAGGTGGCACAAAACCCCATCTTTATCTAACTGTGCATCGCCCACCCAAACCAAATGGCATTTTCCTGACTAAATTCTCTGAGTCTTTAACATTAGTTGTTTTACACTTTGAAAAAATTTTGATCTCCGGGGAATTCAATTTTCATGTGGACCTCTAATCTAATGCCAGTGCCATTAACTTTCTTTGAACTATGGACTCTTAACTTTGGATAGGCAGTGCTTTTAAAAGAAGACCGCCTCCTTATACAGTATACTGTACATCACCTGATAACATCACCAGGGATATCTCGGTGTTGGATGCTTAACATTTGTAACAGAAATGTATAACAAACTGGAAGAGATGACTTTGAAAGATATGAGGATATACCAGGCAGGAAGGGTCTATCAAAAAAATATTATTGGTTGCATCATGGAGAATGTAGGATCATACCAGGGACTAAAATTGAGGGTTATCTTGGTCTCTGCTGCTTTGATTTTGACCATTCTGTTTTTCTTGTGAATCCTCCACCTTTACAGAAGTGCAATGCTAAATCAGTTGGGTACTCCTTTAAATGATGAAGTGGTAATGCTGAGCGTCAATATGTGATAACAGGACAATGATATTCTGAATTTAGGTTATGCATAAAATCATACAGGATTACCCGGTATTGGGCTTATGCTGTGACATATGAAATGACTATCACATGACTATCACCTAACTACCTTCCACTGCCAAGGCTTGGTTTTTCCCATTCCAAAGCACAAGTCAAAAAAAAAAAATCCTCTCGAATCCCAGGATCAAGCACATTAATTTTGCCTGCCACACATAACTATAACATCAATCAACCATAGTGCTCAATGGCCACCACTAGAAGACTATATTTGTACTGGGTGGCTTTCAGTAACTGCAGGATAATTCACAGGGTATTAAAATGCTCCTCAGCAGTACGATGTCATACTGTACGTGTGACTCACCAGCAAATATCCCCTGAACTGGTTATAATTGATGGCTGTCAGTAAGTTCATCAGACAGTAGGTTCCTGTCAGGAAGTAAAACAAATTCTTTTAAAATATGTTTTACTCAACACATTTTTTGTGCTTAAACAGTAACATCTACTATCACTTCAAGTCACTCAAAGCTGCTGCACTGAGACTGCCAATAATAACTGCTTACCAATTACACTGACGGCAACAAAGAAAATGGAGTTGCCTCTGTTCAGGGAGTAGGCAGGGATCATCACTGAAGAGATGTAGAAAAGATGATCAGTCTCTCAAAAAATTACAGTTCTATCACAGAAACAATTAACAGGAAGCACAAACAAACATGGCTTGTTTATCATGTGATTTATTGCGCACCATCTACGTTGTTGGCTGTGGTGAGCAGCACCAGTAGAGAGGTAAGGGACTTAGGCAGGTTTCTGAAATGTAACTCCCACTCCCCGTTCTTCTTTGGATCCTGGACAGAAACACAGAGGTGATAGACTCATAAACAGAGACAAGAGGCAGAGTGGATTTACTGCTCCTCCTGTACTCTCTGTGCAGGGTTTGATATAGTACTGACATTTTTACTAATAAATATCAAACATTTGGTTCAAGCTTCTCAAAATGTAAAGATCTGCTGTATTTTTTCATCTTTGTAAACTGAATCTGCTCTGAATTTTGAGTCCAGATTAAATAAATCATCTAAAGACGTGACTTTACTGTCAGAGAAGTTGTCACAGGCATTTATTCGTTTTGATTTTCCATAGATAGAAGCTGTTTAGGCCGCTTGATTAATCAACTTATCAACATATAAATTGATAATAAAAATAGTCGATAGTTGCAGTTGTAGTAGTTGCGACTGTGTCCCTGCATTCACCACTAACACCATCATTAAGTTTGCATATGACACAATTGTGATTGGGCTGATCTCCAACAGCAATGAATTAGCCTATAGAGCAGAGGTGCAGAACATGGTGAACTGGTGCTCAGGAAACCTGGCCCTCAGTACCACAAAGACCAAAGAGCTAATCATCAACTCTGGAAGGTCACAGGATGACAAGTACGCTCCACTCTTCATCAGCAGAATCAGAGTGGAGAGAGTATCTAGCTTCAGGGTTCTGGACGTTCACATCTCAGAGGACCTCATATGGTCCACTAACACCACTGCACTGAAGAAAGCACAGTACTTTCTATTGCTGGACACTGTTTATACAGTTACATACATACTACTACTTCTCCGTACTGTACCGACTCTGTTGCTGCATTGCACATCCGTTAATTCATCCCACTGTTTAAATGACCCTATTCGGAGTAAATGTCAGGGGGCACAGCAACTGTGAAAAATCCACTTAGCTTCACCAGCTTTATTACAAAGACCTTTCAATTGAGCTTAACAACATGATTAAAGATGCAAGGGCGTCTTATTTTGCCAATCTCATTTCCACTAGTAAACACAACCCCAAGTCCTGTTTGACAATATTAATAAAATGGTTATTACTGTACCTGCCTGTTTTGTCAAATAAGGACTTGTGGTAATTTTCTTTCATTCTTTGTGGATAATATCAGAATGTCAGGGCTAGCATTACCCCCTCTTCTCCCCTCTCCACTTATCGAATTCAGGCATCAATTTTGGAATTATTCTCTCCCATTTCCACCAAGACCTTACTGAGCTGGTGGGCAGTATGAAATCCTCCTCCAGTCCTGTTGATATTTGACCTACGTCTGTGCTTAAAAATGCTCTTTATACAGGTCTGATACTGCTGCTTTTTCCTTTGGTGTACCTCAGGGTTCCTTTAAGCCTGATAACACAGACTTTCTTGGAACTATGGACTCTTAACTTTGTACTGTGTGTTTCAACCCAAATTACAACCATGGCTATACCTTGGGCTTTTTATGCTTGGTATTTGTGTCTCATTAGTGTCTGCTTATTACTTCCGCTCTATAAGTCCATCTACAGCCAGTAAATTCTCAGATGCCTATATAGCCTCCACTCGATCAGCAGTATTGAGGCCCAACCCCATCAGCTGAGCACTGACCAATTAATCCCTATATTTAATTCAGTCTGTGGAGACATCTCAGACTCTGTTGCCCCTCTAAAAATGAGAAAACCTGAAGCCAAGACTCAGCCCTAGCTGAACAACAACACCGGTACTCTTATGCAATTATGTGGAAACGCAAAACATAGATGGAAATTAAATAGGCTGCAGGTTTCATATAAGATTTTGAAAGGTTGTCTTGCAAATTATCACCAGTCTGTCAAAGCAGTGAGAGCAAAATATTTTGCCAGAGTTAATGCAAAACATTCCCAAAGTGCTGTTCCACAAAATTAATTCAATCCTCAACCCTATTGTTAAATCCTGTTCTGTGCCGACCAGGGACATTCTTAAAGGAACTTTTAAACTTTTTGTCAAAGAAAATTTATCACATATGATCTAATATTACACTCCCTGCCTATAATCCCTCTTGTATCTGCTTTCTCTGCTTTCCTCAAGGGTAAAATATTGTAATTCACCGTACTTGGTTATTGGCCAGTCTTCTCCGTCTTGCTTGCAGCAGGTGCAGAATGCTGCAGCGAGACTCCAAATTGAAAGGGCGAAAGAGTGACAGTATTACACCCGTACTAGCATCCTTTTCACTGGCTCGTTGGCAAATATAGGACCAAGTTCAAAGTTCTTTTGTTTGTCTTTAAAGCCATACATGCATTGGATGTAGATACCGTAGATAACTCTAGGCGTTTTAGATCCTCAGTGCAATTGCTTGTAACTGTTCTATGATCAAGACTACTGGATAAGGGAGATCGTGACTTTGAGGTAGCTTCCCCAAAACTTTGGAATAGTATTTTCCTTGCTTAAATGCTTAAGGACACTAGTAATTATTATAATCTTTTTTTTATTTATTCATACATTTATTTTACAATTCTTATTCTGTGTTTTTTTGTTTTGGTGTACAATTCTATATTGCCTTGTATTTTATTATTATCTTTCATAGTTGTCTTTATTGTGTCTGTATTACAGCCAAATTTTTATCTGAATTGTCAGAATTTTTATCAAGTTCAGTCCTTAGTACAGATAAAGATAATTATAGTAGGTGATTTCAATATTCATGTCGATGCTGATAATGAGCCTTAGATCTGCTTTTATCTCATTATTAGACTCAATTGGCTTTGCTCACAGTGTAAATAAACCCACTCACTGTTTTACCCACTCCTTGGACCTCGTTCTGACTTATGGCGTTGAAATTGAACATTTAATAGTCCTGCCACAAAATCCTCTTTTATCGGACCATTGTGTAATTACTCATGAATTCCTATTACTATGTGGATCAAGAGGAGCCCAAATGGGGCTTGAGGGTTGAAGGGAGAGCTCGGGTTTTGGGTGAGGGGCAGAGGGGAGCAAGCAGCATGGAGAGCAAGAAGAGGGACTGTTTTGGTAAGCTGGGGAATGAGCTAATGAGCGGGCAATGTACCAAACTGATTTATATTAATAGAGGAAAATAAAAACAACCCTAGGTTTCTTTTCAGCACTGTAGCCAGGCTGACCGAGAGTCATAGCTCCATTGATCCATGTATTCCTATAGCTCTCAGTAGTGACAATTTCATGAGCTTCTTTAATGATAAAATTCTAACTATTGGAAACAAAATTCCCCACCTCCTGCCCTAGAACTGCACCAATTTGTCTTCAAACATGGGAACCTTAGAAAAAGCTGTAAAGCCTGATATACAGTGCACTCAGAAAGTATACAGACCCCTTTGCTTTTTTAGCGTTGTTATGTTGCAGCCTTATGCTAAAATTGTTTAAGCATGTATTTTTCCCTTATCAATCTACACTCAATATCCCATAATGACAAAGCCAAAACAGAATTTTAGACATTTTTCCAAATTTTTTAAAAAGGAAAAAATTAAAATTGAAAGTATTCAGACCCTTTGCTATGACACTTGAAATTTAGCTGTGGTCCCTCCCATTTCCCCTCATCATCTTTGAGATGTTTCTACACCTTGATTAGAGTCCACCTGTGATAAATTCAATGGATTGGACATGATTTGGAAAGGCACACACCTGTCTATATAAGGTCTCAAAGCTGACAAAGCATATCAGAGCAAAAACCAAGCCATGAGGTCGAAGGAACTACCTGCAGAGCTCAGATTGTGTTGAGGCACAGATTTGGGGAAGACTACGAAAAGATTTTTGCCAGCCAAACTGAGCAATTGGGGGAGAAGGGCCTTGGTGAACAAGAACTCGATGGTCAGTCTGGCTCAGCTCCAGAGATCCTGTTCGGAGATGGGAGAAACTTCCAGAAGGACAACCATTACTGCAACACTCCACTGATATGGTCTTTATGGCAGAGTGGCCAGACGGAAGCCTGGCCTCAGTGAAAGACACATGAAAGTTGCTTGGAGTTTGCAAAAAATCACTAAGGGCTCTGAGACTTAGATAAACAAGATTCTCTGATCTGATGAAACCAAGGTTGAAGTGTTTGAGCATGATGTCTGGAGGAAACCAGGCAATGGTCATCACCTGCCCAATACCATCCCAACGCTGAAGCCTGGTTTTGGCGGCATTGTGATATGGGGCGGGGACAGGTCAGGGTTGAGGGAAAACTGAACGGAGCAAAGTACAGAGATATCCTTATTGAAAACCTGGTCCAGAGCACTCAAAACCCCTGACTGGACCAAAATTGCTTCCAATAGGACGATGACCCTAAACACATAGCCAAGACAACACAGGATTGGCCTAAGGGACAACCCTGTTAATGTCCTTGAGTGGTCCAGCCAGAACCCTGACAATAACCCGATTGAACATCTCTGGAGAGACCTGAAAATGGCTGTCCACTAATAGTCCACATTCAACCTCATAGAGCATAAGAGGATTTGCAGAGAAGAATGGCAGAAAATCCCCAGATCCAGGTGTGCAGAGCTTGTTGTGTCATACCCAAGAGGACTCAAGGCTATAATCACTGCCAAAGTTGCTTCAACTAAGTACTGAGAAAAAGTTCTGAATACTTATGTCAATTTGTTTGAAAGTTTATCTAAACCATCAACTTGTCTCTGAGACCCCATCCCAACAAGGCTGCTTAAGGAAGTTTTACCCTTAGTTAGCACTTCTTTACTAGATTTGATCAATCTGTCTTTATTAACAGGTTATGTACCACAGTCATTGAAAGTAGCTGTAATCAAACCTCTTCCTAAAAAGCCTACTCTTGATCCAGGTGTTTTAGCCAACTATAGACCTATATCTCAGTTGTGTGACTTCCTACAGAACAATAATTTATTTGAAGATTTTCAGTCAGGATTTAGAGTGAAGAGACTGGGACATTTAATTGGCCTTAAAGGAACCGCTCTAAGCAGTTTTCAGTCCTATTTATCAGATCGATTTCAGTTTGTACACCTGAAATCGTCCATGTACTCACAAGTTAGTCATAGGGTTCCACAAGGTTCTGTGCTTGGAACAGTTCAATTCACCTTATATGTTTCCTTTAGGCAATATTTTTAGGAAACACTCCATAAACATCCATTGTTGTGCAGATGATATCCAATTGTACTTGTCAATGAAGTCAGATGAAATCAATCAGTTGGCTAAACTTCAAGCATGCCTTAAGGACATAAAGACCTGGATGACCAGCAACTTTTTGATGATAAACTCAGACAAGACTGAAGTTATTGTACTTGGCCCTCAACTCCTCAGAAACACATTATCTAATGATATAGTTAGTCTAGATGGCATTGCCCTGGCCTCCAGCACCACTAGTAGGAATTTCGGAGTTCTCTTTGATCCTTTAACTCCCACATAAAGGACATCCAGAATAGAATTTAAAATCCTCCTCCACACCTACAAAGCCCTTAATGGTCAGGCACCATCATATCTTCAAGAGCTCATAGAACCCTATTACCCCAGTAGAACACTGCATTTCCAGAATGCAGACTTGCCTGTGGGTCATAGTTTCTAAGTGCTATACAAAGGGATCTGGCATCTGAGGCTAACTCTAAGCCTTCTTATCCTCCCTTGAGGCAGTGGACCATTTTAAGTTGCTGTAAGAGGAAGGGATGCAATCTTACAACAGACTTTCTTTAAACAGGCAACATTCAGACATACTTGCTTGATTTGAAACACAGCATGTCTCCTCCTCCACATTTAAGTACTAACATGTTTTTTGTCTTTGCCATGTAATCTGAAACTAAACTCTCTCCACCATCCTTTTACTGTCTTCCACCTCTTTGAATAATTCATCTCTTCCAACAATCTCTTTGTTGTCAGTATGGAGATTTGCGATCCCAGGAACAACATCACCATGTGTCCACTGTGTGACCGCGCCTGCAGCTACTGGAAACTGGTGACTGCGTGTGGTACAGCGCGAGCCAGCCACCTGTTCGACAACCCAGCCACCGTCTTCTTTTCCATCTTCATGGCCCTCTGGGGTAATGGCACATTCACATTTAATCATTGAAACAGCAACTAAACGGTTAAATAAAGACCAGTAGATGAGTAGACTGCTACAAATACGGGCTGTGCAGCTAAGAATTGTTGGAACTGATCCAGTTAATAGATAATACTTTTTAATCCCCTCAGTACAGCTTTGGCAGAAAACATGGATACTGCACATGAAATTTACAATAGGAATCTGCAAAGGTAACTCCTGAGTAAACACACAGCCAGTCTTCCTCTGATGTCCTGCCAAGCCATACTGCCATCTGTCAGCAGCATCAAGGCTACAGATCAGGGAGGTGTTATGTGTTTAGATGAAGCTTGTGTCTGACAGAGTCACAGCACAACAGCCTTCTGTTGATTCACCTTCTGAAGACCTGATGAGGGAGAATTCCATGTAACTGTATGTAGTTGTCTTTACTGGGAAAATGCGGCATTGTACTAGAAAAAGCAACGTGTGTGCATGTTTACAAATGGAAAGTAGTTTATCATGCTGCCATTTGTTAACATATCCCAAGAAAAGACCCAAACCAACACTGAGTGTAAGAGTTTGTTTGGGCCTGTGTTTAGTTTGCTGTGTGTGCTTGGTTATGTAGCGGTTCTCTTCATGGAGCACTGGAAGAGACGACAGATGCGACTCAACTATATCTGGGACCTGACAGGCTTCGGAGAGGAGGAAGAGGTGAGACAATGCCACAAATAACTTTTTTATATACATCATGAAAGATACACATCCAGGCGTGTAGGGCTGAAACAAAAGTTGGATACTTTGGGAAAAATAAAATGATTGTCTTTCCTGCTGAGATTATATTCTTATCAGGAACATAATCATGTGGATTTTTAGTACATTAACCTCAAATCCTGTAGACTTAACATTATGCATCATAACATTTTTCCTTCCAATTAAACCATTGGTTTCCATTCATTTCACTACAACATAAAAATCAACTTGGAACATGAAACTTGGCTATACAAAGTCATCCATCATGTCTTTTATTAGAAAGCAACATTATTGCTGTCTGTTGATGCAGTGTAATCTTGCAGTTAAAAATGTATTATCATGTAACAAAATGGCTGATGTGATAATGTGGCTATGACAACAATCAAAGCAGATGTGATGTTTTGTGATGGATGAACTAGTAAGATGCAAGTCTCCAGCCAGTCGTTTCATGGTGGCAGCAGGTTTAGCAAGGCAGCCCAGGCCTCCCTCTCCCCAACAACGTTTTCCATCTCCTCCTGTGGGACCCCAAGGCTTTCCCAGGCCAAATGAGATATATAATCTCTCCAGTGTGCTCTGGGTCTACCCTGGGGTCTCCTACCAGTTGGACCGGCCCGAAAAACCTCCAATGGAAGGCATCCCGGAGGATCATGATCAGATGCCCAAACCACCTCTACTGCCTCCCTTTGACACAAAAGAGCAGCGGCTCTACTTCATGTTCCCCCCGGATGTCAGAGCTCCCTAGCCTATCTCTAAGGCTGAGCCCAGCCACCATACAGAGGAAACTCAGGTGGGAGTTAAAGACCTCATGGACAGGGGCCTCTGTCAGACAATCCCAGGTCACCCTCACTACATGTTTGGGTTTGCCGGGTCTGTCCAGCTGCTTCCCTTGTCACCAGGTGGTGGTCAGTTGACAGCTCTGCCCCCCCCTCACCCGAGTGTTCAAGACATACCAACTATATCTAGTTGCTAGTTGGTACTGCTCCACCTTTCGCACCAACTCTGGCTCCTTCCCCTCCAGAGAGGTCACATTCCACGTCCTTAGAGCTAGTCTTTAACACCAGGGATCGGCACACCCAGGCCCCTGATCCAGCCTGCCTCCTAGCTTACAGTACACCCCCACCCGATGCCTGCTCATGCAGGTCGTGAGCACACAGAGTTGTGGCTTCGTGTAATTTCTTCGGGCTGTGCCCGACCAGACCCCATGGGCCAAGTCCTGGTCACCAGATTCTCACCGGCCAGCTCCCCTTCTAGGTCTGCCTCCAGGCGGGTGCCCCAGTTTCCCTAATCCAGGTGAGGTGATGCAGCTCAGAAATTTGCCCTTCATCTGGTTGTCATGAATCGCTCTTATTCTGGCCTCTCCCTTGGGACCAATTTGCCTTGGGAGACCCTACCAGGGGCTGATGCCCCTGACAACACACCTCCCAGGATCACTGAGACACGCATACATCTCCACCTCGTTAAGATGGCGATTCTTGGAGCTAGATTGTGCAGCTGAGAAAACTGTAAAACTCAATCTGCGTCTTAAATCAGTTCACTTATAAATTCTGGGTAAATTTTTGATGAATTCAGCAACTATGGTGCTGTGTTTTGCTTCCAACTTCAAAGCTTTCTATATCTGCCACCACTCTGATTTTAGCCTCTGACAGGCTTCTTTTCCATGGCAATGGCAGCTGAGGGTCATGGGTATTGTAGTATTCTGGCCGTCTCCCATGCCAAAATGACACAGAAAACATACATTTTCAGCAACAAAGCTAAAATAATACAAAAACTGGTGTTAATTACATAGAAAAATCTGACATGAAAATACAGAACTGGGAAAATCACCTCTGGAACCTGCGGCCCCTCGCTCTTCATAACTCTATATAAGTCTCTTAATCACCAGCATCTCAAATTTCATTTCAAATTATGCAATCTGAATCATCTATTTGTAAATAGTATTTTCAACTCCTAGTTACAACTCATAATGACACTTTCATTAATGTGAAGAAAACTTGTTTTTTTAACTGCACTTAACTTAAAAGCACAAAGTAATAAGGCTGACTTAAAGGAACGGGTCAGGATATAAATATGAATGTACCTTCTCTTTCTTTTGTGTGTAGTTAGTCAGCCCTCATCTAAAATGTTCCCACACAAACATTACAGCCTCAGACTTCAGTATTGATTTTTTTTATTTTATTTTATATAAATCATAATGAAAGGGAACAGTTCACTGCATTTTTGATGAAAGAATGTTTGGTTTTGTTGTCACTTTTCTGTGTTGCTCTAAAAGTGACATGTTTGAATCTTCAGAGACAATGACTGCTGACTGACATCTTCTCCTTATGTTTTACATGTTTGTGGTGTATTTTACAGGAGGAACATAAGGTTTGGATCCAACTTGCTTTACGTCTTGCCGCCTCTCATATTTAAACTTACCTTCTTTCCTTTTGACTCACGGTTTCGATTCTGTTCTGTGGGTGCTGTTACCTAACACTAAACCTTTCTCCCCCAAGGTGTCTAACAATCAGTCTTTTCATTTGACATCTTCATCTCTTTGATCTTATGTAATGTTTTTTCTGTAGCTCCTCTCTTTCTATCTGAGGTTCATCCTGATGCTGGCCATTCCTGACCTTAAACAGAGACAACTGTACCCTCCACACCCATAAGATAAGCGGCACACACAGTCCCAAAGTCAAGATATACATTTAAAGTCAAATAGAAGACGTGTTACAAAAAAATGGCCTAAGCACCTTTTTAAACATTGTAAAAGGAATGATACTGGGCTTCCCTGGTGGTTCGGGGAGCAAGTTTTTAATTCAAGAAAGGCATACAAATTTCTATGTCAGAGGTGGCATGCTGGAACATTTTTTCCTTCAGTAGCAAAAGTCTCCTGGCTAGAAAAGTGGCAGATGATATAACGCCACAATAGAACAATTTTTGTTTTTTTGTGTGCTGACTACACAAATAAATAGACTCCTGGTGGTAATTTTGTTGAAGAATGTTGTAGCACCTTACATTGTAAATGGTGTAATATCATTTCTATAACTGCTGTAACTACTTTCGCCCTAGGTGAGTGAAGGTTCCAGTAGGTCATTGAGTAATGGCCCAATTAAAGCAGTGCTTATCAAAGGAGACCCTTTGTCCAATTTTCTCCTCCCCCGTAAAACGCTCATAAACCCACCCATGACCTGCACAGTCATGAGGGACCATGTAGTACCTAAGGTTTTGAACCTGCATAGTTTACCTTCGCAACCCATGGCCTCAGCTCACTTTTAGCCCTTATGGGGCCCACATGTACATGTGGGCTGGGAAGATAGTGGTATGTAAAAGCCATACATTTCTCAAACTCCAAAACCCACAAAATTTTGAACTGTACAGCTTTTAAACATTTAAAAGGGAACTAATCAGTATCTTTATACTACCAGAGGAAAACACAGAAAATTATCACCTGACTCTGCAATCACCCGCAGCTCTTTTACCACATTTCAGCTCCATTGGTTTGGTTTTCTGGCCTGCTGTTTTGATCTAGTGTCACTGCTGCATTTAGCAGCTAAAGAGACAAGTATTTTTCTTAGGAATTGGTGAACCAAACCAGAGCTAGAAAGGGAGTGAATATTGGACTTACATTTATCAATTGCACAAACTCAACTATGTTTACTAATTTGTAAATAGGTGTTTGCTAACACACTCACCATGTCATCTATATAAAAGGATAACACGTCAGTGTTGTGTTTACAACAAAGTGGCCTGAAATCAGTAGCAGTAATGATGGGTTATGAGGACTGTTTCTGAAAAACTTATTATTAGTATTTTTCAACATGAATAAATACAAGAGCAGGTTTTGAATGAAAGGTGTGCCACAACTTGTTACTGAGAATTTGATATAATCCAAGTCTGAGTAGAAATGGCTCAAAATATCAGTTCACATAAACACAGTTTAGTTTTATTTTTATACACTTCAAATCAATGCTGGCCCGAGTCTTTATGGTCAAGATTGTTGTTTGTCTTTGTCAGGCAGATTTTATATGCATTTGGGTTTGGGTTTGGGTTGCTTTTTGTATGTGTGTTTTATCTCTTTCTGTCCACCTAAACATGATCTGGACACGTGGACCTCCAGGCCAAAAGTGAATGTCTAACCCTGAGCTTTATTTTCTAGTGATGCAGTTTCCTCTGTATACACAGCAGTTCTTCATTCCTCTTGGCTTACTGCAGACTGTACACTCACCTCTGGCTGCATATTACATAACATAAAATGTTCATCATATTTTCCTTCAGACCATGAAAGGATTATTATACAACAGTGCAAATGAGACATGCTGCATTGTACAGTTTTGTGTATTAAATGGTTAATAGCTGGATTTAGAAAGGTAAGCAGTGATTTAGGAGATAAAATTTTGCGTAACATGCATGGTTGTTATCTTACCCAAAGTCAGATGGAGCTCAGTCTCTGTGTGTCCAGTCTCTGGTATAGCATAAAGACAGAAGGCAGAAGGTAGTTGTTAATTTAGCTGTTAGCCTGGATATCTAAAAACTGGGCAAATGCATCTGCAAAGCAGAGGTGACCAACCTTTGCTAACATACCCAGCCAGTCGAAGTAGACTGTTGGCTGTTTATAGAGCTATAGGCTAGCATTCTGCTAACCTCTTCCACTCCTTGTGCTAAACCAGGCTAAACATATACTAGAACAACCTGTACTGGACACATAGAGTTTGTATTTATTTTGTAATCTGATTCAGCAACAAGCATACAGTATTTTCAAAATGTTGGGCTGGTCTCTTAAATTTAGGGATAAGGTTGAGGTGTTTGATCATAAACCTCCAGTTAAACAACTGAATACGACAAGCTTTTACACACAGAAAACTAACAGCCAAACTCAAGCTCTACATAGCAGCTTGAGTTTCTATGAGTGAAAAGTTGACTCTGGGTATTGTTGGGCCATTCCAACTTCAGACTACAGTTTATTTTTAGTTTTATGCCCCTCTACTTAATCTTTTCATGGTGGGTCTATGCATTTCTCTCTTTTCTTGCACAGAGCGCTGTATTCACACTTAAACACACTGTGCTTGTTTTGCAAAAGTTTTTCAGATCGGCTGTTCATTTCATTTCTGTCTCCACCCTGAAATTCCATAAGGATCTTCTCTTCTGTTTACCGTCTTGTTCAATTACTGCTCACTAACATACATTAGTATCAGTGACTGTAACATCTAAACTGTTTTTTCTTCCAGGACCACAACCGAGCAGAGTACGAGTTCCGGGTCATGCAAAAGACAATGAGACTGGAACATTCAACCCCGAAGGTAAAAATAATTGATATGATAAAATTGATTTAGCAATCTTTCATGACAGGCTTTTATTGTTGATGTATCTAAGATATTATGAAAATATGTAGTAGAAAAGAACATTTTTTTCTTGATCTTTATCACCCTCTCACTGTACTGATCTTACACTTGCTGTTGTGGATTTTGTGTTTTTACTTTATACATTACTCATCTAATAATTGTCTATGATACTTTTCGTACCTGATTGTCATTATACATACTATGACACTACTATCCCAATACCTGCTACTTACTGAACTCTGAACCATGTTTTATTTGTAACATAATTTCTTACTTCATTGATATAACTAATACTTCTGAGTATTATTTCATTTGATCCATTTGGAGATTGATTGCTGATTAGTTAAATATAAATGGTAGCTCCTTTTCAGTACAAATCACTTGAGACAAGCTTTTGATAAAGGATTATCTGAACTAATCCAGTTATATCAATTAAGGTCTAATGAAGATGGTATGTTTCTCTAAAATGAAGTGTCACTTAATCAATTTTACGTAGTATCAAATAATTTACATCATTTAAAAGTTCGTATTAGTTGTAGATGTTTGCCTTAGTACTGTATCTGCATTTGACACCTGTAATTTACATGACTTTTTTTCTTAACCTTGCCATTAGCTTTAAATCTATTTCATTTTTAGGCAGGCATTGGTTTGTTATCAAAAATAAAAAATAAAATTAAAAAAACCCTGCTCCACAGCACTACTAGAGGTCAAAAACTCCAAAAACTCGACAGGGAACCTTTATACAAGAGATGCTGATGTCTCAAATGCTGGAGTTACCTTGAACACTCAAACAAAGTGACTTCCTGCTACCAGCTGCATTATTGTATTACTGTGCAACAATAACGTAACTTTAACACAATGGTTGTTATAGTTTCAAATCTGTGCATGTTGATTTTCTTAACACACTGAAACTGGTGGTTGCCTGGAAATCAGAATAAAAAATGTGAAATACAGCAGCCTGTTGCACCAACTGAACTTTAGTTTGATTGTTCAAGCTAACTGCTAAGTGGTAACTATTTAGTTTCACACTAAAGTCACCACTTTATTCAGCTGCACCATATCTGCTCATACTATTAGTAAACAAAGTCAATTGTAATGAAAACAATGTTGTAGTGTGACATTTCTTCCAGTACTTCACTGGGGATTTTTTGGGATAGAAGGCCACTGGCAACTAGTTATGAAAATTAAAAATAAGAAAGAATCCATTTATCTAAGCACTGTTTCTCTTGTGTCAGCAAATGTTTTGGCTGAAGGCTTCCTACTGAGCTTGTTACACCAATTAACCTGTAGGTTGCATACTAATGAGAGTGTTAAATTGTTTTAAAAAATCTTCAGTTTCAGGTTATTTCATTTGATCACCACATCAGAAATTAGAAATAGCTTTTTTACAATCTTCTATAAATCATTATTACGATAGGTTGAAATACTGAGTCCTTCACTTGCTGACTTCTTTAACATAAAGTAAAGTAACAGTCAAGAAACAAACACTGTTCATCAGCAGCTTGGAGCTTCCAGGAAACACACAATTGGCACTGTCTCATGGAGGAACAAAATGCAACGGCAGCTTCGTTGGCATTTTAAAGTGCCGATGAAGCACTGAAACATGTTTGTTTGTACGTAGTAAAAAGCCCTTCTGGAAAACTCCTGACTAGGTTCAGAGTTGAGCATGTTCATGTTGATTATCAGCCTTTTCCCTTTTGTCTTGTAGCAAGGTCACGTCTTCCTCTTCATCAAATACACAAGAGGACACATTTACCCACACATACACAGCGGCTTGGGCTTTCTGACCCAATTCTCAGTAGGCTTGAAAGTGACACGATAGCTTAAAGCGGAATTAGCTGTGCTACACTGGAGCCACATAGTGTGTGTGTATATGTTTATGGTGTACGTGCTATGTGCATCTGTGTGCCTAGGGCATAAAGAGCTGCCACTGACAGGAACACTGTCATGAGGCGGTGGCAGCAGAAACACACATGCAATATTAACATACACACAGCTCTAACACACAGCTATAGATTAAATTAATATTACAGATTTGCTGTGTACTTTGTCCCTCACATAACTATCTGTGTGTGTGTGTGTGTGTGTGTGTGTGTGTGTGTGTGTGTGTGTGTGTGTGTGTGTGCGTGTGTGTGCGTGTGTGTGTGTGTGTGTGTGTGTGTGTGTGTGTGTGTGTGTGTGTGTGTGTGTGTCTGTCTGTCTGTGTGTGTGTGTGTGTCTGTGTGGTTTAGGGTGAGAAGGTGAAGCTTACATGCACAGACAGACTACCCGCTTACCTGACCACTGTGGTCATGATGGCCTTCCTGGTGAGTCTCAACACCCTCTCTCCAGTGTTATATCACCAGACTTTGGATTTCTACCACAGTTATGACATCTGAAGTAATAATATAATTTTTAATCACCCTGAGATAACTCCAGATTCAGACAACACAGCAATGAAGGGAGAGCATGGCTCTAGTTCAAATGTTTTCTTTGAATTTGCAAGGAAAAATTACACAGCAAAACTTCCACATAGATTTTAAGATTTTGACTTTCAAATGAGGTGATTACACAATATAAATGAAAACAGACATGAAAAGTTTATCTTACTAGCTAACAATTAGCTATGTATTTCATTTATTTTTTTTCCTTTGGTTTATAGGGCAGGGTTCTGTTAGCTGGTTCTATTTTTGATTTGGTTCCTGGTTCCAAAATACCTGAATATACCAAGTCCCAACGCTAACAAACCTCTTGTCTAGCCTTTTATCTCTCCTTTTTCTTTTTTTCTTAGCAAAAATCAATATAGAAAACATTGTCTCACTTTTAGCTAGTGATGACATCACTTTTGCTGGTTAAAAACAAACATTACCAGCTGCAGATAATACCAACTGTAACGTTTTGTTACACAACGTTTGCAATTCAGTAAAGACTAAAACGCAACTTTTGGCTGTCTTTGGGAGTTAATGTGTTCTGTGCGAGCCAGTGTCTTTAATTGGCCAAAAAATGTTTGAGAGGAGGTTTCTTTCTGTAACACCATTTAACAGATGATAGTGTGTTCTGTAGCTCAACAAGACCAACAGAGAGGTGGCTCGTCTCTAGAAAATGATTTAGCTCACTGTATCACATTAATATTTGCAGCAAGTAGCTTTGTAAAAGTGGATGTGTAGGTAGTAGTAGGTTAAAGCTGTTAATTAAATGTGGCAAATACATTTAATCAACATGTCATATTTTGCACTGTTCATCTCATCTTCAGGTTGATGCACTTGCATAAGTTAAAGCTAACCCCTCATTAAGGGATTCAAAACTATTCATACTTGACAAGTGCATTTGATGTTGGTTTCAGATTAGATAAAATGCTTTTGAACCCCAGCCCTATTTATGATACACCAACAATATGAATGTAGCCATATGAACAGCAAGAAGTAGCCACTACAGATTTCACTTTTTGTTGCAAAAAAAAAGTTTTTTTTAATTTTATAAATTAAAAAACCTACATACAAACTTTTACATAAATGTAATACATCTATAATGCATCTTACATTGTATAAGCCCATTGCTGTTACACAATGAGGATTGTTGTAGAAGTGTCTGTGGCCATGAAACTGCTGATGTCAACCCGATGCATACCAATGTCTTTAAAATCTGACCCACCTGAGCCTTATGGCCAAACTTGAAGCCCAATCATGTTCCAAACCAATGTTATATTTTATTATTCCTTCTTCAGTGAGAGATAGATGGGTGTAAAAGGCTTTCTCACAAATGGAAATAAATCATCGGGTCCCGATCATAATATGTATTAGGCCTACAGTGAAGAAGGAACAGCAAAACACAAGTATCCTCTGATAGACAAAAACCATTTCTCTGAAGTTACATTTTTGCACTGATTCAACAAATTCAGAAGATAATGGACTCTCTTTTCCAAATACACATATTACACACATGGATATAGCCGAAGAGAGAGAGACAGAGAAACAGAGGTAGCTATTTCTTAATAAATTACACTTTAAAAAGGAAACACCAAAAGTAAATCTGAACCAAGCCAAACATTTACAAAATGGTCCAAAACTGACCCAATCCCAATTTGTCAGGAGTTGTTGGGCTTGGGTTGAATAGCAGAAAGCTACTTTGTAGCAACATTTAGTCGATGCAGGCTAAGGTGGGTAATGATGCATTACCAGAATAGCAGTCCTTGTTATTTTCATTGAACACCTGTAAACACGTATGGCATGTTTCAACTATCACAGTATAATTCTTTGAGACCTTGTCTGATTGTTCAGATTGAAATAAATGCAATAAAGTTTTAGGGGTGAATGTCTTGGAATTATAATTGCCAGTATCAAAATAGGGAGTAAATCCAACAGACTTTTCAACATGTGTCACCTACACAGAGTCTTTACACACATTAACATACATCTTCCTTGCTTTGATTGTTTTGTCAAATTATCAGCAGATTGTCAGATTTGGTGTTCCTCCTTCTCCTTACTTTTAGATTGTTGTGACATTTGCCATTGTCTTCGGGGTCATCCTGTACCGGATTAGTATTAAGGCAGCCCTGCACATGAGTACCTACCCTGCAGCAAGGTCCAACATCAGAGCCACTGTCAAAACCACCGCCGCCATCATCAACCTCATCATCATCATCATCTTAGATGAAATCTACGGCGCCATCGCCCGCTGGCTCACCACACTGGGTGAGGCACATTTCACTAAAGGCATGACTGATACTCAAACCAAACATCAGTTTCTGACTACAGATTAACTGCATCAGAGGCTCTTTTATACCAAGCAAAAGTGTTTGTGGGAAAAGAGAAAATATTAAAACATAAAGCTCATATCTTTGTTTGATGTATGATACACAAATGTGAAAGTTCTCAGTTTTCCTGTGCTCATCTAAAATCTGAATTTAAGAAATAAAATAAAACAAGAAACAAACACACTATACCTCACCAGGTGACGTTTGCTCTTGTTATTGTTATTTACACCTACAACAAAATGCTGTATACTACAGCACAGTAGTATTGTCCAGTCTGTTGGTCTTTTTTTTTTCTTTTTATCGTTCAGATCATTATAAACAGTGGGAAATAATGGAAATGCTGTCAATATTTTCATTTCATTTCAAGAATCCTTGAATGCAGGGATAGATTCATGATTTTTTTAAATTTCATTTTCCTGAGCAGCTGCTGCACCTGTATTATTATGATCCTTATAAGATTCATATTTTCAATGTGATTTTCTTGCTGAACCCATGCAGTGTATATGCAATTTAGCTAATCAAACCACAGGACCTACAAAACATTTTAGCATAACATTTTTTGAAACAAACTTTCTTAAGGCCCTTGCAACATAGTAAAACACATCTGGACAGCATCATGACATTACATTAGTGAAACATATGACAATATTAAAACAGTATTGTTAGGAAGAAATCAAGATAAGTACATTAACAGTCGCCACCCATGACAAAACCATTTTTTTTTAAATGCTGCTCTTGGTAGAAAGCTGGATTTTAAATTACTTTTGTCAATGGTGGAGTGGCTGTCTGAATCCACTCCAAACCTCCCCATACAACAGATCAATAGGCCTACAGACAAATTAGTACAGGATGCTGCACATGTTGTTGCAGCACCCTCAGCACCCCTACTTCTTGCAGCTCTGGTTGAGTGATGTCTTAGTGTGGGAACTCCATACATGCATCACACATAAAGAATCAGCTGTTATTATAATTAAAAACTTTCATCATTAGTCCCAGTTGCTTTTGACATGTTGCACACTAATTTTTGGAGGCAGAGGGTTGAGTAATGGGAATTGCACCCCAATGTGTGTCTTTGGCCACAGGTCTTTTGGCTTTCCTTTATAAATATGCTTAATTGAAATTGTGACAGAAATTAAAAACTGAAAATACACAAATGGCTCATGATGGGAATTGCAGCGAGACATCTAGAAAAGTAAAGACTCTCAGTGCCACTTTGTTAAGTTTACTGACAGTTCATGTGTATGTGAGATAATAAAGTCAAATGTCTCTTTTTCAGAGGTTCCAAAGACAGACAAGAGCTTTGAAGAGCGCCTCATCTTCAAAACTTTTATCTTAAAGTTTGTCAATGCCTTCACACCCATTGTCTATTTGGCATTTTTCAGGGGCAGGTAAAAGAATGACTTCTCATTGCTTTCTTTTTTGTACATTGTTATGCTATACCACTTAAATCAAATCTCTGTGGGTTAGTATTAATGCAAATACTTTGGTCTGTTGCTGCTATCAACTGCTATTTGGCAAACTTTTATCCAAAACACTCTACTATGAGTATGTTTTACTGTGTAGTGTATACAGTGAACACGATCTTAATGTACACTACCTCCTTTCATCATCTGAATTACAACATGTGATGGTTGTGTTTGGTCCACAGGCTTGTTGGGCGGCCTGGAAACTACTTGTATGTTGTTGGATCATACAGAATGGAAGAGGTAATTCTATACTATACACAGTTTCACTTAGGTTTAGGTTGTTGATATTCCATATTTTCTTGATGTCAACAAACCCCATGAAAAGTCTAAAACCAACTACTTTAGTCTGTGTCTCAGTAGTTTCCCACTTTCATACCCTGTCTGTGACCCTTAGCCCCAAGCCCATTGTTTCCTAGTAAAGACATAACCCATGCCTGCTTTTAGTCATCAACAGTTCTTTATTTTCTGGATGTGTTTCCTATTATTTTAAGGCCGCTAGTGCGTAGCCTCTTTTAAAAAAAAATTGGTTCTGATCCAACTGTCCTCAGCAACTATAGACCAATTTCTAAGCCTCCCTTTATATCAAAAATCCTATAGAAAACTGTCTCAAATCAACTGCTGGAAGTATTGATCAATAACAATATTTTTAGAGAAATTTCAAGGAGGTTTCAGATAGCAACACAGCACAAGACTGCACTTGTAAGAGTTGTCAGTGATATCTTAATGAAGGTTGATGCAGGTTAATACTTGATAATGGTGTTGCTTGATCTTAGTGCCGCGTTCGACAGGGTGGATCATACCATTATTATTGAAAGGTTGAGAATATGGACTGGTATTTCTGGGTCTGCCCTTTAGTGGTTCTTCTCATACTTTTCTAATAGAAAATTCATTGTGTCTTTTGATTTCTTCACCTCCTCTCAAACAGTGTGTAGGTATGGGTTGCTGCAGGGCTCCATTCCAGGACCAATTTTATTTTCTCTTGATTTACTACCTTTGGACCAAATGATTAAACAGCAGGATATTTTATTTCATTTCTATACAGGTGATACACAGCTGTATTTGTCCGGCAAACCATCTGAATCAGCTACGTTATCTTCCCCACATAATTGCCTCGCTGCAGTCAAGAACTGTATGGCAGTACATTTTTTTCAGCTTACCTCCTCCAAAACAGAAAATCCTTACTATAGACTCTGAGTTCCCTTACGGCCAAGATTTGCCTGCTCTTGGATCTCCAGCTCAACATGTGGTACCAACTGTTAAAAACCTTATTATTATTATTATTAGACCAGAACCTCACTCTCGAATCCCATGTTAAAAGGCTAGATTAGTCATGTTTCTTCCACTTCAGAAATCTAACTAGAATTAAATCATTTTTTTCTTTTGATGATCTTCAAAGAGTGATTTGTGCTTTTACTACTTCTAATTTGAATTGTTGTAATGCAGTGTTGGCCTAAAGGCCTAAAGATGATTGCAAATCTTCAGCGTACCCAAACTGCACCTGCCAGATTTTTAACCAAATCACGAAAGCATGATCATATCTCCCTTATTTTAGTTTCCCTTCACTGGCTGCCTGTTCGTTGTAGAATTGAATTAAAAAATTTTACTCTTGACTATTAAGGCCCTGCATGGCACTGAGCTACCTGACTGAGCATGTAAATCATTACTCACCAGCCCATAGTTTGAGATCTTCGGCTATGACCCTGTTAGTTAGTCCCCATTCAAGGGCTCTAACCCTCTGGAATAGTTTACCTGTGGAACTTTGACTAGAAAATTCACTGTCTGCTTTTAAATCTTCTCTAAAAACTTACTTTTACCCTATGGCTTTTGTTTAGTTATTATATCTGTAACTTATTTTATTTGTTACTTTTATGCTTTTTTTTATATGTCCTTCTTTGTGAAGCACATTGTAACAGTTTTTTTGAAAAGTGCTCTGTAAAATAATGTTATCATTATTATTATTAGTGTTAATAAAAATATGCGGCAGATTAATCCGTCCAGCAGGACGGTTTGCGTGGGACTGAGGCAAAATAAACTACAATGTGTGTGTTATGGTAACGAAGGAACATGTCACCCAATGCAAAAGTGTGTCTCACTGATGTGTTTTTAATTGTTTTTGGAAACAGCGGAGCTCTATGGCTCAGAGGAAGAAGACACAGTATATTAGGCTTTGAAACACACACAATACTGATTAATATGAGACATTCATTGGTGGTTTTGGTGTTTTCATGGGATAACTTGGCAATGAAACAAACAGAATATCTTTAAAGCCTCAATCTGATAATAAGTATTTTTCTTACATGATTGTAAATGGTTAACATGTAATGTACCCCTCTGGGCCAATAAATAACAAGTATGTCACCTTGTGTGTTTGGTAGCCATTGCGTCAAATGCTGTGAAGCCAGCAAGCTGGAATTATTTTCAGTATTTTGTCGGTCATTTCATTCTAACACTTTCTGTTTTGTTGGATAAGTTCTGACATTAATGGCAAGAAAATTCCATATTGTTCCATATTGGAAAAATATGTTACAAGTTACTATGGACACCTGCTGTCAGTCCTGATGATCAGCTCTGAGAAGCAAATCTGATTGGCCCACAGTCCCAAATTGGTGTGCTCCACATTGACTATTAGTCAGTTAAGTTTAAAATGTAGTTTGGGTTGTAATACATTTTCATGAGTTTCTACTTTTGAGAACACATACATAGCAATGTGCATCTTCGTTTTAATTTTCAAACATGAATATTAAAGAAGGATCTTTTAATTTTAATTTTGTAGTACATTGTGGACACAGATGGTCAATGTAATTAGAATTTTGATTGAATATTTTCTTTAAAAAAAGATTTGAATACCCTTATATAAAGTGGCTCAGATGTGTCTCTGCTTGGCCTTGTTTTAATGTCACTTTCCAGTCCCCAATGTCAACTTTTTAAACTTCCACTCTATCTTCTGTCTCAGTTTGATTTCCTGTCACGTTTTGACACTTCCCTCACTTTCTCTCTCCCCAGTGTGCCCATGCAGGATGCCTCATGGAGCTGTGCATCCAGTTGTGCATCACCATGCTAGGCAAGCAGCTCATCCAGAACAACCTGTTTGAGATTGGCATACCGTGAGTGCAGAACATACACTGTGCAACATGTTTAAACATAGACCGATGACACTAATACACAGAAGACAAGCTGAACTACAGTTCACAATACGTGGGTTCAGCAAGCCACAGAACAAATTATGCACACCCACTCAGTTGTACTTGCATCTGAGAGTCATCATTTAAATTCCTGTCTGGTTTTCAGACACATTAACCTGGGAACCAGAAACACCTTGCTGAACTCTGTAAGCCTGCAATTTTCTCTGTCTTGTTTCATCCTTACAGTACACTGTAACAGAAGTTTACTGTACTGCATGTTTGGTTCCTCCTCTTTATCGCACAGTCCACCAAATGCATAGTGTGCAAGCTGTGTCACAGTGATAATTCATAGACCTAAATCCAACAATAATAGACAAGCAAATGAATGTATCGCCAATTTTCTACCAATAATTCAGATGGCATGTTTCACTAAGATGTGTGAGTATCAACAAAGTTTAAAGAATATATTTTTAAATAGCACCCAATTATAATTATACCAACTTTAAAAACTAATAAAAAAAAACTAAAAACTAAACTAAAGTAAAACTAATGTTGTAAAATGCAGATAAAATTTGAAGTAAAAAATTTACTTCATTTAGGGTGAAAGGAAGGGCGGTTTAATAGGCATAGACACACATGTCCACACATCTGTCATTCTATCTGTTACTTACTGATAAGTATAGAACACAACCCTAAAAGTGAAAGTGTGATTCAAATTAAAATTAATATGATGAAAACAAATAATTTCATAAGAATTGCTCATCTGAAACATTTGGCTACTACGGAAAAACTACATTTTTTGGCTGGACCATCCACGGTCCAGTGCTTCATCCATGAATGTCCCTGACTGAGGGAGATTTGAAGTTACTCCATTCGTCCACCGGCCAAGTGTTGGAGTTCCTTTTACTTCATCAGGGGGTGTTTACAGGCAGTGTTGCTAACTTAGCGCCTTTGTCTCTACAGCACCAAGCAACAAATCTACTGACTTTTTGGACAAACCTTAGCTACTTTCCATAGAAGAGAGTCACCAGTATTGCCCCGTGAGGTTTGGTTTTCCCTCCGCAGGCACACCTCTCTATGTGCCTCATTCAACTGATCTCACGGCAGCTGACACAGGCATAAATTATCTACTAACTTTCTCTCTGAGTGATCATTTTACAAGTAAATATAGCTAAAATACAGCAAAGCTGTTGTCTTAACTTATGAGTGTGGTGATTCTATCACGTTATAAAATCAGGATTTCAGCAGAGCAGAGCAGCAGCTTGGAAATAGCTTGGAAGTGACTGCTGGTTAACATGTTGTCTTAATGGGTCACGTTTCAGTCATTTCATTTCATACTTGTTCCGTTGTCTGACAACAGAAACAGAAAAACGTGTAAATCAGAACAGCTTTATTGGGAATTCAGCTGTAGAAGCAAACAGATAAAAGGCTGAAACCGGCTGACACTAGGCAGAATGCAAATACGACTCAGTGATGTCACAAATATGCTAATCAGCGTATTACATCATCTAGTCACATGTTCTGACTTCTCCAGCAGCCTTTAGCTTAAAGCAGTTCCACAACAGTTTACAATTATGTCTTCAATTTCTCACATTGACCATACACAGTACAGCCATATACTGGGTTTTGACCTACTCTTGTTTACTGTCATGAATGAGTTCAGTTAGAGACACATTGTTGAGTTTTCTGATAAACACAGTAAAACTAACATTTGGTGTTTCTCACCAAAACACATTGGGTCTCATGCAAGAGCCACTCATATGGACAGATTTGTTCTTGTTATAAATGACACATACAATGGATTTAAGAGAACTTGCCACATTCATCAGTTTTCTCATATTTAGAATTTCTCTGAGGTTCAGATGGAATTTTTCAGAAGTCCAGACTTGTCATACTAGTCATGTACCGATATTCTGCTTTTCTCTGCAGGGGATAAAACACTCATTTGACCTGAAAGAATAATGCCTCACTCTGAATTAATTTAGAGTTTAAATATGATGCCGAAAATGAAAATACAATATATAACTAAAACAAATTTAATGCAACATAAATATTCTGCTCATTATATCATCATCATCATCATTGGTTGCCAATTTGCTGCGTTTTTTTTGTTTTGTTTTGTTTTAGAATCCCCTGAAGTGGGCCGTATCAATTTGAGCCATTGGCTCCAGCCCCAGTAATTCCCAAAGCCGGAGACGAACGTGTACTTAGAATAGCTCTCTCTGAAAAATGCTGGTCGCAAATGTACATAGCATAGCGTTGCAATCGAGGGACCTGCTGCCATCTGCAGCCCCTGCCGAGCCATATGAGGGTCTGAAGGGAAAGAATCCAGTGGTGCTTCTACAGCCGTCACAAGCACAAGTCCAAACCTTTGCGCCCTAAACTTAAAAATACTAAGTAGAGGGTTAGCAAAAAATAGCGTAAACTGCTGGGATTGATGAGTCTCCATCAGTATATATTTGAAAATTAATTTCACAGACTCTCACTCAAAGACAGGTGCTGGGGGAGGTGGGCCGCCCACATCTCATTAGACGGTGTTAACATTCTTTGTTTTATATAAATTTCATGACATAAAGAAGTCCCAAACGGTTGACTATATGTCAGTATTGGCCTTGAAAGGTTCAGAATGATTAAAAACAGTAGATGGCGTGTTGAGCCATTTTCAACCCACAAAATGTCGATCTTTATAACTTTGGAAAGAAATGTCAATAATCAACACCAGCACTGATGTGATTTATCACATTTTAGTCATATAAATTAGTTTACAGTTTAAAAAAAAAAAAATATGTTTAAGTATCCAGTACCTCTTTAGGCCAGAGCAACCTCTATAGTACAGTAGGTAGCAGGAAAATATCTGAATATCTCTGTGACTGTCACCTCCCCTTGATCACCTCTCATATTAGTTATGGGCCATTTTGTTGAAAACATTTCATAACATTTAACCTCATGTCAGACTATTTTGTCTTTATTTCTGTCGCAGTACAGCTCTACTCTGTTATTGACAGCTGTCTCCATTTAGATTTTTTTTCCGGGTCCTCTAATACAACTATTGCCACTGCTTCACAGTGTGAAATACCTTTTTTTTTTTTAAATTTTTGGTGACATTTTTGTAAGTACTACTTGCCCACAAACAAGCGGAACAGGCAGCCTCATAAGGGAAGTTTAGCTTCAACTATGCCAATGATGAAATCTCATGAACACACCTCCTCGTGAACAGGTGGTATCCATAAGACTGAAACCGGTTATTTAGGACATGTTTTGTCCAGTTAATAGAGATTAAGATCAGTTTTGGGTAAGAATTTAAAAAAAGGAAAATGTTCTTACATGAGACCCATTGTGTGTATCCTTGAAGCCTACCATACATGTGCACAGCTGTTTTCAAATCATATTGATACCTGCATCCTTTACAGATTCTTTCCTGTTTTTTGCTGAGGCATTGCTATATTTCCTTACTGGCACCGGCTGTCAGTCATTAGAATAACATTAATTGGAGTAATGTCATTTGACTTGTACAATGTATTTGCTGACCCACACTTCCAAACATTACTTTACAGCACCACTATTGGTCAAAAACTCTCCAGGGTACCTTGAAGGAGAATACTCTGATCATATTGCATGTAAAAGTAGAGTTATTAAAATCATATGAACCTAATACTCAAAACAAGAAGTAAACAGGAAAGCCCATAGTCAATAACTAACAGATGCAGAAATTCCAAAGATGTGTTTGATTTCATTAAGCGGAATCTTTACCAAGAATGTTTTTTTATGTATGTTATGAAGTTATGTTAAGAATCCAGCATACATCAGGCTCTAGGGTCCACCCCTCTAGTAACAAGGCTGAATGTGTTATTTCCACCACTGGTACAGGAAACTGAAGAAACTGCTCCGGAAGAGGAAGTCAGAGTTGGACTCAAAGCAAGAGGAGGAGCTGAACAAAACCCTGCAGCGCCACGAGAAAGACCACTTCCTGGGTCCATTTGTTGGCCTAAGCCCCGAGTACATGGAGATGAGTGAGTCTAAATACGAATACACAAACATGTAAGAAAGTGTCAGCAAGCTTAATAAATCAGTATTAAATATTTTAAATGAGAAAAAGATTTTCTGATCTCAAATATTTTAAGCATTTTAAAAAATAACCATAAAACTGCAAATATTAGTCCATTTAATATTCTCTTTCCTAATGGCACCATCCAGCTGCAGCACACATTAATTCAGCACTAGATTCCTCCTGATCCTGCCTCCACCTTACCATGGTTGTAAAAAGCATGCAGAAGACAGTGCCCTAAAACCAAGTAAAGAAGTCTCAAAAACCTTAAAATAATGGGATTCATTAGGCGTAAACGGCTGATTAGCCGATCCAGAGCCCACACAAGGGAGGCTCTCAAAGTCTGTATTTCTTCCCCTATCAATAATTGAATCTTATTGTTACAGAAGCAGAGAGTTCTACATTAGGTGTAATGTTTGTGTTATCGATACGAGGGGTACACACTGTGGTACGGTATGTTTGTGAAAAAACAGGAAAAAAAAGTACATTCAGCATTTATGCTACATTTAAATGTTTGAAATTAGTGGATCTTTTTGCTTGGTGAGAAAAGAGACCGTTGGAGTATCCTAGCTGACCTGTTGGATGGCACATGCTTGTTTTTCAGATTCAGTTGTTGAGTATATTGAATAGTCTTCTGTATTTAGTCAAGTTGTACACCAAAATAGACAACAACATTGCTAGAGTGTAAGGCAAATCACCCAGCGCTTGCAGCCTAACCCATGTAAATAATAACCAGCGACCACTGAAACATACACAACATCCACTCTTTTCTATTTTCTTGGTCTGAACATGTTACTTAAAGTTATTTAGACTTTTGACTTCATCAGTAATCTCCATTAGATTGGGCAGGAGCGACCTGTTTCATGTTTGTTACCTACACCAAGGAGGTTATGTTTCCACCCATGTTTGTTTGTTTGTTGGTTTGTTTATTGGTTTATTTATTTGTTGGCAGGATTGCACTGAACAGTAAGTCATTAACTGATTTTGCACCAAACTTGGTGGAGGGTGGGCATGGGCCAGCGAAGAACCCATTACATTTTCATGTTGATCTTGTTAAAGGGGCGGATCCAGGAATTTTTAATCAATTTCCTTAACATTGTGAGAGAGGGCATTTTTCACCTTGGCAGAGGTATGCACTCTACTGAGTGCCAGTCCAGTTTGATAATGTTACAAGTTATTTACTGTTGAAGGCTTGATAAGGGAAATGGGTCAGACTTTGTTTAATTGTTACATATGTCAAACACATTTAGTCTGATCTCATGTATGTTCACCAATGAAGTTTGAAGTTGTGCCGCACTGTTTGTCTGGCCAATTGTTCAATAGCAACAGACAGGAGTGGAAGCTCCGCACTTTTAAATGAAGTCATCTTTTTGTGTTGTTTAATTTATAATTCAGGTAACATGGTGTTAACCTAATCTCTCCTTTAAATTTCTAATTTACTCTGATTTTGTAGCAAACATACGTAGTCACATCAGTGGTTAAAAAACTGTTTTAGTGGGGGAATCATAAATTGTTAACAGTTAACTGACTATCCAGTAAGGAAATTGCTTAAAATTTGCATCCCAAATGCAAAGTATTTGAAAATGTCATTGATAATGACTTCAAAGCTGCACTAATCAATCAATATGTTTATATTAACAGAGGAACAAATGACTGTGTGATGTGAAAGGTGTCACTCATAGTGACATACCCACAGAGAATTATCACCCAACTCTGCAGTTCCCCTTAGTACTATGGGGCTTTTTAGCCTTTTGTAGGTCGTTGTTTTATTTTTACTGCTGCAGATCTTGTTTCCAGCAGTGGCAGGCGGCTGTTTCTAATAAACTACTTGCCCAGCATTAGCACAGTTAGACACTAAATAGCTAAAGAGCCAGAAACAGTTTTTGAGTGAATATTGGACTTACATTCATCAGGTGGACACATACCTGACCTTCATAATAAACGTGCTCATCTCTGGTATGTTGTATAAATGTGGGCTAAAGCCTCAGAAGTGAAATTTTAAAAAAAACATTAGAAGTAGAGCAGTACTATAAAATTATATATCCATGCTCAAACATTTTGGGCAAACCCCTCACACGAATCAACATGCAGACTGTGTCAAAACTCAAATGTAGCAGGTTAGCTACATAACACAATGAAGCAACGTAGTTAATTAGATGTTCTGTATGAATGTAATTAAGATTTCAAAAAACAAACCTTGATGACAAATATTCATTTATTCCAGAGGCATTCATTTGCTGAGATAATGAATCCAAAAATGTTCTCTCTGAGGTGACAATACTTTTTAACATTATATAAGCAGTGAAATGTCTGGTTACTGGAGAATTCTCATCATAGATCCAGAAACATGACTCCAAATGAATACTATTGTTGCTCTGTGTGCTCAGTAGGCAACTGTTGTTGACATATTAGACATAATTTTAAAAGGGGATAGATTAATAGATGTTGTATTTTTAGTTTGTTTTTAGTTTGTGCTCTCAGAGCACCGACCTGCAAATCTCCTCAGTAAAGCTCTACAGTAGCTACTCCATCCATCTTTTCAGTAGATAATCTATAAAGCTTCAGAGATACTTGGCTGAACATGTACACAACAGAAATAAAGCACTCGTCCATTTTTGATTAATTTAAACTAATGCAGTGGCAGACAGTGAATTAGCGTATTATTTGAGTCAGTGGTGCATTTAAGCATCTTTTTGGCACCACACTAATAATATCTTCAGGCAAAGGTAGCTTAATATGGAAAAACCCTTTTGTGTACTTGTTTTCACCTTTGGTAATGATAAAGAAGGTACATCGTTTTGAGCAGAATGTTTGTGGGTTAATTTTGTCTTCTAATAGGTGGTGAATTGTATAAGTATTAGTATAACATCACCTATTTGTATATTTACAAATATTTGCAAAATGGCCATAATTATATATTGTGGGGGACACATCCCCCATTGAAAGTGAAGTTATGGCTCTCTCCACATTCAATTAGACAAAAGTCTTGTTAGCCTGAAATAACTGCCCAGGGGGCATTTCCAAGATGGCTGACGAGTGGCACGACTTGCCTATAAGGACTTTATTACTATCGGTTCTGGTATTATGGTGTACTGCAGTTCTGCGTGTGGTTTGTCAAACAGCAGAAGCTGTTGCTCGACTGCTTTGGTAGGTACATCAACGTCTCTCTATTTCATTACTTTACTCTGTATTAAAAAGTGGAAAACTAGAATGTAATATGAGTGTTACGTAGGCTATATCACTGTCAATTGCAATTGTTTTTATAAAGTGTTATGAAAATTATCATTTCATGATGATTATTGTCTCACAATGTTATGCTAAATTCCTGTTGGAACGTAAGTTAGCTAACAGACATTCCATGCATTGGCTAGAATGTATGGGCTAGCCCATACATTCTGAGCATATTTCATTTGCTAGCTTTGCGGAAGGTTAGGCTCCATTAATGTTTCCATCAGTTGTTGATGGGACACTTATTATTTTCACACCTTACCAGTAATAAAACTTGGGCCAGGACATGCATGAAAAGGTCACGTTGACATCTATACGCCATTTTGCGCTGGAACTGTAATCGTGGAAATAAATAGCCTAATATTTTATTAAGAAGTGTCAGTAATTGAAGTGGAAACAAACGATTTTGGTGAATAACAGGTCTATTTGCGAGCGCTAATCAATCAACCATCACTAAGGTTAGCTATCATAGATAAGTTACTGGGAGAGTTAATTAGCAGGGGACAGGAGAAGAGATGACTGGTGAGCATCAACCATTTAAAAAACCATTTGAAAACCATAAAAATAAAAATAAAACACCACTGGTCGACCACACACACAAAAAAATGTTTCTCTGATCAAAAATTAACAATTAACTCTCCATCCCCCCCGACTGATCATAAACCCCCCCAACAGCCCAAATATAACTAAAAGCCTGCATATTGTCCATCATCTGAAAATAAGTATGTTCCACTCTCAGGCGGACCCTCAACAGCCCCTGCAGAATGGGCACAAGCTCCACACTGCCAGTACTCTGAACCCGGTTCCTGCACGTCAGCAAGATGGCCAACTTGGCAGAACCAGATAAAAAGTTCACCAATGTATGTGCTGCCTTCTTCCTAGCATAGTATTTGGTGCCAAAAACGAACAAACCAAAAGAAAAACAGTCGCAAAGACCCTGAAACCACCTTTTTAAAAGCTCAAACAGTGCCGACAGCCGAGGACACTGAACAAATAAATGTACTAGGGTCTCAATATGACAACAGAAAATACAATCCTCCCCCAGCAATGGAGCCAAATACGCTCTGTATCTGCTCTGTGTACAACCCTCTAGTGGAGGTCTGCTGTCCAATTTTCAATCGGCAGCTTGTACAGGGACCGCCAGCTGGCTTTCAGGGAAAGATCTGGACCAAAAAAAGTCAGTCCACCTCGACTCTTTCACCCCTGCCAAAGAGCGCAGGTTCAGAACCTTAACACAGATTTGGTAGACATTTTTCCCCATAGCCTGAAACTTGCCAGTGTGGGGGGTATGGGTAACTTGTTGCTCTTCTCTCCCAGGGTGTCCACAGATGTTGCTGTCACCTTCATCAGATAGTCAGTGTGGTGCTGCTAGTCTCTCTGAGATTGACTTGCAGGCTGGAAGACTGCAGTGTTTTGGTCTTTATGGGGTTGTTAAAAGACAAAGGTTCCTCAAACAACCACATGCCCGCAGTCTCATTTGTGTCACGTGCAATATTAAAAATCTGCCAAGCTGTTTATCCTGGTCTGACCGCCCAGCTCTCCTCAGCAACGGATGAGCTGTATCGAACCAGCTTGGGCCACAGTTTTACTGCAGTCTTTGCACAGTCTGAAGTCTAAATGGGGAAATTTTGGACTTGATGTTGATCAGTCCCTTCCCCCCTCTCAGCCACAGGCACGTAGAGGACTGCTGCCTGGACCCAATGCTGGCTTGACCCGAAGAAGTCCAGGATGGGTCTCTGAAGGTCCTCTATCAGGCCTCTTGGTGGTGTCAGAGCAATGTGTCTGTGCCAAAGAGTTGAGGCGACCAAATTATTGGCAGCTAAAACCCTATATGACAAGTGGAGTAGCAGCTATTTCCATTTAGACAGACGAGTACAGGCTGTGTCCTTAGCTCCCTTCCAGTTCTTTCTTTGAAAGCCCTCAGTGCCCAGAAATTCTCCTAGCACTTTCAGCCCTTCCTTCCCCCACTCAAGTCCTACAGGCAGATTGGGCACTGCCTGATTCCTCCACTGTCCCACCAACAAAGCTTCGCTCTTAACCCAGTTCATCCATACAGATGAGGCCTTTTCATACAGAGACAGGGTATCCTATAAGTATTGAACATCTCCCTGACTTGAGACAAAAATATAAACATCATCTGCATAAGTAGAAACAGTAGAAGGACAATCAAGGTCAGATGACCCAGGCAGTGAGAGACCACTGAACTGACCTCTCAACCTGCACAGCAAGGGCTCAATAGATAGTCTATATAGTTGACCTGAGATACGACAACCCTGTTTTATCCCACGCTGCACAGGGATTGGCTGACTCAGCCCTGTCCCCATTTTCCACTGAGCACCATTATACAATAAACCAACCCAAGCCAGAAAACCATCACCAATAACAAAAGCCCTGAGTGCAGAAAACAAATAAGAGTGATCCACCCTGTTAAAAGCTTTTTCCTGGTCCAAAGAGACAATACCACAATTAACATTATAAGATCTACACACACGAATAACATCTTGAATAAGGAAAATGTTATCCATGATTGTCCTGTCAGGTACACAATAAGTTTGATCTGTGTATACAGTTATTTCCAGGATGTCCTTGAGTCTGTTTCATAAGGCTCTGAAAAGCACCTTATAGTCTGTACAGAGGAGGGCAACTAGTCTCCAGTTCTTAAGTAAAGCCAGGTCTCCTTTTTCGGGCAGCAGGGAAAGCACTGCTCACTGATAGGAGACAGGAAGAGGTCCTGTTCTGAAACACTCCATTTTTTATTTTCCACTACTGCCAAAAGCACTCAAAGCACTGGCAGAAAGTTCTGTCTTGCAATAGTTTGTTGTTAAAAATCCTTAACCCCTTCACCTGGCAAAATGATCAAGTCTATGCTGACAAAGTGGTCTTATGTTACTGTAAACCAGTCTGGTTCTAAAACTTGAGGAAATGTGGATCCTGTCCAGTCTGGCTGCACTCACCATGTTATTTCTGACCCTCACCCATGTGTATTGTCTGGATATACACATGGGTGAGGGTCAGAAATATAAGGGTCAAACATAAAAATGTTTGACCCTTACAGCCCTGAGATGACTGTGGTTGGGGTTCCTCACTTGTCCTGTCAACAGTAAAGTCTACAGTGCAGTTGAAATCCCAACCAATGATTAATCGATCCTGATGATAAATCCATAGCTAATTTTTTAGCTTGGTGAAAAAACCTGCACTTTCTGTTCCTTGATTTGGTGCATATATGTTAACAAAGCAGAATAGAGTTCTTTATTTCTGTCCTGACAATCAGCAGCCTACCCTTCACTAGTTGAATGGAAGAAAGAACAGTTGCATTTACAATTGCATTGAGCCCCAACATAAACCCCAAATTACCCCGTCTATTGGATTACTATGTGTCTCTTGCAAAAACAATACATCAATCTTTTTTTGAACAGAGACTTGAGAGATTAAAGCCCTCTTATGCCTGTCTCTCACACCATTAACGTTCAGAGACCCTATTGTCCACATTGAGAGGTCAAAGAAGAGAAACAGACAAGAAACAAGCAAGAAACAGTAAAAAAAAAGAGAAACACTGTGTGATACATGATCATCATAGCTACTTTCTAGTCTTTGCAGCAGTTGGATTTTTTGCTTCTTTTCTCAGAGTTGTGATATGCTTTTTGAGTCAGAAACGTTTCTTTTCATCCAAAAGGTCAAAACCAATCAGTTTTTTCATTACGCCAATAGATGTGATAAATTAGTAAGTGTCTCTGAAGTAATCATTCACTCTAAAAGACTTTCCAAATTTTTCATCCAGAAGTTGTTCTTTCTTCTAAAGAGTAGAGGTTTGTGTTCCTGTTAGGAGTTTCACAAATAGATACTGTATCTGACTCAGTCATACTACGTTTCTTCTCCTTCACATGATACCTGGCTATTGAGCACGCCCCATCCTTCATTGGTGATCACAGTGTGATTTCTGCCTGCAGAACTTGTGGAAGCTGCTCCCTCAACCTTTTCCTGTGATTGTACCTCAGTGCCTGCAGACTGAGAGCTGCTCAGGTTCTATGCAGTCACAGAAGTGTGTTATTTCTCAGCCTGACTCTGTTTCTCCCTATTTAAATCATTATTCTCAGAATGAGAATCAGTGGCACCGGCTGCCACATCCGTAGCACCGTGATCCACCACTACACTCCTCGGCGCAAGTCTGCAGCCACCTTGCAAAGAGTGAGACTGCCCTACACATCCACCTGATGTTTATGCAGACACCCAAGGCGTCTCTGACACACATCTCCACTCTTTAAAACATTTCAACTGTCCGGAGCTGGAATTAACCAAATAGCCATCAACGTGATTCACTCTGAAAGATATCTCCAGTGTTTGTGAATGCGAGTCCAGGAACATGAACACCTTCCACCTCAGAGACTGAACATGCTTCAGTTTGGGATCCTTACATCCCTAAGAAAAAGCTTACCTGATCATGCACATAGTACAGGGAAAAATCCAAAAACAGGGACAGAAACAATTCAAAACTCCACACCACTTGCACGGCCACTCACGCTCACAACACAAACAGGAAATGGGAGGAGAGGAAAGGAAAGGAAAGGAGAGGAGAGGAGATGACTGGCGATCAGGGGAGAGGAAAAGAGATGACTCGAGAGGGGAATGTAGGACCAGAGGAGAGTAGGAGAAAGGACTAGAGAGAAGAAGATAAAATAAGAGGAGCAAATGAGAGGAGAGGTGAGCGGAGCATACGCCCTTGCTGCCCACCCAAGTTTACTTGTAAAGATGAAAATAAAAACAACAATTTGCTAAACCTTGGCTACAATATCTGGACTTGTCTTCATATAACATTGCATAGGTTTCTGTTTATATGTCCCTAATCTCTGCCATTACATAGAATGAAACAAGAAATGGTAAAAAAAAAACATAAAAACAGAGCAATGTATTACAATACACAATTCGACATTTTTGTAAAAAATAAATAAATAAAACGTTCATCCCATGCGCTAGTGAATTTTTAAATACTTCAGAGTGGCAGGAAATGAGTTTTCATATTTAGAATTTTTTTTGGGTGGCGGGGGGTGGGGCAGACCCCCCAGAAGATTTGCCCCCCCCTCAGTATTGACTCCATGGCTACATGCTTGCTGCAAAATATCACTACCAGTCTTGGCTTTTAAAATCTATATCAGTTGTACCATATTACTGTATATGTCATGCTCTGAGTTGATATTTTAGCATCAGGTCACTAATAACACAAACAAATCCCCAAAAGGACTTCGGAATACATATGGGTGTTGCATTTTTGCATATTCATCCTGACTTAAATTGTCTTTCATGGGGCGGCTGTGGTGCAGGAGGTAGAGCGGGTCGTCCACTAACCGGAAGGTCGGTGATTCGATCCCCAGCTCCTCCTGTCCGCATGTCAAAGTGTCCTTGGGCAAAATACTGAATCCTAAATTGCCCCCTATGTATCACTGGTGTTTGAGTGTGTTTACAGAAAGCGCTGTATGCATAAAAAAGAACGCTGTATGAACGTGTGTGTGTGAATGGGTGAATGTGGCAGTAGTGTAAAGCGCTTTGAGTGGCCAATAAGACTAGAAAAGAGCTTTATAAGTGCAGTCCATTTACCATTTACCATTTCATCCTCAAAGATATCTTAGATAATTTTTAGACCAAATAGCTTTGGTCACAGGTCTATCAAAATTTCATTTCACCCAGACTTGGTGGATCACAGTTTAGCATTCCACTACTGAATTGTGTCTGTCCTGACAATGTGTTCATACAGTATCTTCTAATTTCTCCTCGTTGGTTTCTGTAGTAATCCAGTTTGGAATGGTGACCCTTTTCGTGGCCTCCTTCCCTCTGGCTCCACTCTTTGCTCTTCTGAATAACATCATCGAGATTCGCCTGGATGCCAAGAAGTTTGTTATGGAGCTGCGCAGGCCAATTGCAGCCAAAGCCAGAGACATTGGTAGGTGTTCACTGCCCCAACTGCAATAAATAGGGAAGCAGATCACACAAGTCTTACCCAATATGCCGTTTATTCCCCTAGATGTTTTCAGCTACAATACCTTCACTGTGATGAGGAGCCTGATGGTAAAATGGTCTTCACTTCACTGTGGATGGGCTCTCGGTGTTAGAAATTACACTACCTCACACAAAGCAAACTTCGTCCTCAAATTTTGACTCAAATAAAATTGTTGATGTCATTACTGACCAAGCTTTAAAGGATAGGTTCTTCCTGTCCAGACTGGCCATGAAGTGATAACTTCTTAACAAGATTTCAGTGTAACAGGTGGGGGACAAAGTCCACAATCTGTGTAAAATGCATTTTAAAGTTCAGCTGAAGACAATATGTGGCTTCAGCAGTCTGAACCAAATCAAGTGGGTATTTTCTAAAGTTACTATTCCTCCTCTCAAGCAGTCTGAGGTAACAAAAAGGGGTTAATATTGTACTGAGAAAAATGTACCTTTAGAAAGTATTTTTGCAAAGAATGAGGCCCGTGGATTTTTCCCCTGTCACTTAAGATGGAATAATGTTAGGGAGGAATGTCTTTACTACGAGTATGAACAGGATAAATGATAAAAGCACCCAGGGCTTAATTTGATCCTACCAGGATCCTTGACCTCCCAGGTTTGGCCGGCCCCTATTTGAATGGATCCAGTACCTCCTTTGTCACTATCAAAATCTGTAAATAGATTTTGTGTAATATTTAATGTAATCTATTCCTTCATTATTTAATTTCCCATTGAAATTACTACAACACTTGTTTGTCAATTTTGCATTTTAAATCTGATTAAAAATGAGAGAGCGAGAGAGAGAGAGACATCAATCACTCAGGTCAAAATAGCAAAAACAATCAAGAGAGAGAGAGTCATCAAGAGAGAGGGAGACATGTAAATAGCTGTTTCTACATGCCTCCCCCTGCTGATTTTGAGTGATTATTGTGACTGATTATTAAATGTAAATATATAATGCCTTATTTGTGATGACAGTTTTGTTTCGTTTTAATTCTTAGCACCTAGGCACAGCATCGTGGATTTTTTGATACGTTCCATGATTTTTTCTCTCCCCTGACCCGCTGGAGCAGCACCCTCTGTGTTCTGGGACCTCCTGAGTTACAAATTAAGCATCGACAGTAACCAAACCAGTTTCAACGTACATAAAACAAAAATGTTAGTTTGACCTTTAACCGAAGGTGCTAACAGAATGAAGGCCGTGACTCTTTGACATCAGAGCATCAGTGCCCCAGACATACAGTTTATTTATTTATTTATTTTTAATAAGAAATGGTCCCTGTTGTAGCCTTATTACCGCACAACAAACCTTTAACTTGATGCTAACACTGCAGAGGATGACAAGTCTCAAGTTTCAAATATCAATAAGTACAGAAATGACCTGACGAATGGAAATCACTCTCAGAACCTATGGTACTAGTCTCAGTAAAATAAAGAGCAGTTCATAGTTAACATGCACCTAACATTCCTAACCACTCACCTTATCACTCCTACAACACAACACACAGTGAAGTCTTTCCACCTTTAGTGGAGTGGGTGCTTATGCCATCTATTGGTGGCTGCTTTGTACTGACCCTGTACAGTATTTTCATGTTTAAACTGCTGTTTTCTCTGTTTTTACCTTAGTGACAGGTCTGTCTTTCTGCAGGTATCTGGTACAACCTCTTGAGAGGCCTCAGCAAGGTAGCAGTCATTGTTAATGTAAGTAAGTCTTATATATCTTTACAGACACTGTACATTTGCAAACCCAAAACATGCTAGAGTTGATCGGAAAAATGCTGTAACTCAGGTGTGTCCAAACTTTTCATGCCAGGGGCCACATGTATAAAAAAGTCGTGTTGTACACTTGAATCAGCAGTAAGATGACTTTATCACTCAGCAGTAAATAGCACCCCTAGTGGGAACAGTGATGAGTGAGGTGTATGTCCTGTAGTGGAGATTCAAAGTACATCAGGGAGGAGATTGACAGTCATCTTGGACCTCAGTCTGCTCTTGTTCAGTGTTATCAGAGAAAATGGAAGTGGACTCTGAGCATCATTTGGCTTGGAGCCTCATCTGGGGAAATCTGGACATTTCAAAAAACCCTTGTAGATTTCTGAAAGTTGGATCTGCTGGTGGAGACTTCAGAAAGTGTCATTATATTACATTGCAGTAACTGCATGTCCTTCTATATCTATATCAGCAGAGAAGGGATATGACGAGAGGTTTGTTTCCTTCTCTGTGGCAGTGAAATCTTAAAGCTGGTTAAATTCTGTGATGAGTGATATGAGCACAATCACATATTTCCCCATTTTCACAGAGATGTTGGAGTTTGGGAAACTGGAGATAATTTCTTACAGAGGTGGGAAATGTGAAGTGTTGTCATCACGAAGTTGAAGTTTTACAACAAATGATTTCATATGTGCACGCATTTGTAGCCCATCTTTTACTCAGTTCAACAAGGCTATGATGTTTCTCTGTCAAAAACCTGCAACCTAATGTGAATCTGCCACCTCTCCCGTGGGACTTAAATGCAGCTTTTTTACTGAAGACAGCCTCAGTCAATCCGTCCAAATGGTCCTGCTGAGTGTTATTTCCTGGTATCTTACTGGTGAGATGCGACACCAATGGACATCCTCCCTCCCCCCAGACAGGCTCAGACAGGCATTTTTTAATTGTTTTTTTTGCACAATTCTATACCACTGCAGCGATTTATTGATATATTTTATTTAATAGGCAACATGGGTAGGCACATGTGCTTTGGTTGTTGGGATGAACAGCAGGTTCTGAGGACCTTCTGTGTCAAGCAGCCTGTCGATTTGTACTTATTCTCTTGTATGAGCACCATAGTGCTCATTGTTACATTTTTTACATTTTGAGTACCAACAGCCTAACAGAACTCAGTGGCATTATTCCAGGAAACACAAGTCACACTATAATTCATTCAAGACTGTTGATATTTGAATTCAACAGCAAAACAAATACATCCCTCCCTCCAGTGCTCCTTTAGAAGCTCCACCCCCCAAATTAAGGATGCGCATCGCCAAGGAAATGACACAATGGCAGAACCCAGTGCGTCTTATATGGTATAGAAGTGGATACTCATAGCTGAAGCAAAATAAACCTCATAATATAAAATGTCATCAAACAGACAATATGCACACAAACACAGCATCCAAAACACAACAGAGTAAAACCTAGTGAGAGCTAGTTGCTTCGATTGTTTTAACAAAACTAAAAATCGTTAACAGGCTCTAAATGTAATGTAGATACTCACAACTCACCACATCTTGGCAAATTAGAAAGCAAGCTGAATGTCTGTGGGCAAGTCATTGAGTGATTCAGACACACAAATGTGAGACCGGTACCTGCCTACTAACTAACCAGATGGGATTAGCTATCACAAACATTAGCAAACGGAACAAAACAATGTTGACCTACTGGCTCTGTGAAACAGCAAAATTAACGTTTTACACACCTGTCAAACAGGAACAGAGCAACCTCCCCATCTGTCTTCGTGCCTCTCAACTCTCGGCTGGAAAACCTTAGCAATGTTAACACAGCTCTTCGCCCTCACCTGATCATAGCACTTTCTTTTTCAGTTTTTGTTCTTCTGACCCTCTCCTCTTTGGCAGTTTCTCGGCCATCTCTCCTTCTTGACAATAGGTTCCTCCTGTCCTCCTGTCCCTACTGCCCCCTCTCCCCAATCTCCCCTCTTCTCTTCTTTTTTCCCTTGTCCTGTGCCTGAGTATGGTGTTGCGTGGCTCGGTCTGAGCATTTTTGTTTGTTTTTCCATTTACAGAGCCAGGGCTGTGTAGGAACACTGGATTGTTTTTCAGCACACATAGAATGGACAGCTAGCGGACCGTGAGGAGATATTCACTGAATTTGACAAAAAGTGTATTGGATTAGAATCGATGACTATACCTTTAAAAAATTTTATTTATTCAGTGTCACCTTATGGAGTTCTTTTGTCCTGTTAATCAAGAAATGCAGGAGGAGTCTGAGTTTATTTCATTTCATGAAGACAGTAAATGATAAAAAGTTTTATCTCACTCAGGCCTTTGTCATCTCCTTCACCTCTGACTTCATCCCTCGGCTGGTCTACCAGTATATGTACAGCCCAGATGGCACCATGCACGGCTTCGTCAATCACACTCTGTCTTACTTCAATGTCAGTGACTTCCAGCCAGGCACAGACCCCCTGCAGCCAATGCACCTGGGCTACAAAGTAGAAATATGCAGGTAAGGTTTCACTTTAAAGGCAGGTGCTGTTGATTTTGGAAATACACAGAGTCTGCTTAAAGTTGTGTATTGGGACAATATTTGATGTTTTTAACATTTGCCATTCTCATACCAAGAACTCCCATGCAATACTTATCTACTTATTAATCTCTCATATTGCAATTACATAAGTGTATGTACAATCATACCGTGTCATTATTTCTTATTTGTGTTGATTGTTGATTACCTTCATTTTTATGGGGAGTATAAGAGGTGAAAATATGGACATCTGTCATATGGTAAAGCATCAAATGAAACCTTTCTAAACTTTCTAAATAGATCACGGGTTGCCACACTTATGCTTTCTGTTTCCAGGTATAAGGACTACCGAGAGCCTCCGTGGTCCAGCACGCCATATGAACTTTCTAAGGAATTCTGGGCCGTTCTGGCAGCCCGACTTGCCTTCGTTATTGTCTTTCAGGTTCAGAATAACACACAGATATTAATATCAAAGCACACATACTGTATGCCTCTACATGCTTTCAAACACGCATGTCACTCACTTTCGTGATTCGTGTTTTATATAGGCAAAAAAAACAAATAGGCAAACACTTCATTCATATTTAATGGACTTATGGACTCTGAGTGAAATATGAGGTAATTAATTGAGTGAAAATGTAATGACTCTTGGAAAGTAATGGCTTGAACCTGGCCTGTGGCTGTCTGCTTCTCCTCCTGACAGAAATATAAGGGAGATGCATTATAATTTGTTGTTTATGTTGTGTTTATGTTTTTAAAAAATACTATCTTTACCAAAAAAATAGTGACTCAGAAGTATTATTTTGTAGTTCAACTCCTCCTTTTTTATTTCAACTTTGAATTAGTAGTTTGGAATCTCATAATTATGAAAGTATGGCATTTCAAGTCAAATTGGTTTATTTATTGAGCACATGTGAAACAACAAATGTTGATCAAAGTGCTTTCCAATGAGATAAGAATCACAATCAAATAGAATTACACACATAATTATGAGGATCAATAATAAAGTCATAATTATAAAACACAGGTCAGTTTTTGAAAATTTTATTATGACACACTAAATAATTGACACAAAAATCTAAGTCACAACTTCGGTTTACTATGCTATAAGTGGGAGTTAGTCGTGAGACTTTAATTTTTATCATTAAAAGCTTTTAATCTACTCATTTCCCTGATAGAAATGGTTGTCTATTGCTGATATACATGAAAAAAAACTTGAATCTTATTATAACTTACAAAAGTTGTAATGCTGTATTTTTTTCATTGATTCATGGCTTGTTTTACCTGGATAGCTTGTTTAAATCAAGAAAAAGCTTGAGTCCAGCGCTATATGTAGTATAAATCAATAACAGAATAGTTTTATTTCTAGAATACATTTTTAGAAGAGCAGCAAAAAGCACTGGGCTTGATGACATTAGCTACCTGATCTTTTGTCCAGTATGTTTTTCTCTGAGTTATAGATTAAATGTGAGACTATTTAACTTTTGAGAGAAGAAACAACACATCCTCTTCTTACAATCAGGAGCACACTGTTGCTTAATTCAGTACACTCAGGAGTTTTAAAGACACAGCCTTACTTGGTGTGGTATGACCAATAGCTTATGGTGGCTAAAGTCAGCAAAAATCTAAAGTTTGCGCACTATGCTTGACTTGACTTGTACTGCCGTTACACTATGGTTCAGCATGCACAGAACATTTTTATCAGTTATCACAAAAGTAAAACACTGTAGCATGTGGCCACTGTTCAGCTAAAGTTAAATAGTCTTGCTTTAATGTTACTATGCCTGTGGTTCTTTGCATTAAGGAGATGTCCATCTCTAAGGTGTTCCAATCTGCTCTCTGTTCACTCTGTCCTGTGCAGAATGTGGTGATGCTTATGAGTGACTTTGTGGACTGGCTGATCCCAGACATCCCCAAGGACATCAGCCTCCAGATCCACAAGGAGAAGATCCTCATGGTGGAGCTCTTTATGAAGGAGGAGCAAGGCAAAAGACTCGCGGCACGGGACACCTACAACCAGGACAACTGCAACTCCCCCTCGTCAGCCAATCAGAGCCCACCACAGCCCCGCTCGCGGCCCGTCTCACACGCTAACTGCTGTTAAACTGGTAGCTGCTGGGATCTAAGAAAACAAGCGGAAACAGCAACAAGCAAACAGCAATACCCATATACAAACTGTAAATACGTTTATCAGCTGCTCATAGCTAGCTGGTAAAGGTTAAGATAAGTTTCCATTAACACATGATCATTTTGTAATAAGTAGCAGCGCTTTTGCTGCATTCACGTTGTTTGGGAATATTTCCAGGAATGACCTGACGGTTAAAACCTCAACTTTGAAGAAATTGGCTGTTTGCCTCTTTTCAACACTTTCCCCATGTTAATTTAGTTAAGTTAACATTGTACAGCAAGCCAGAAATTTCATTATCAGCCATTAACAAAAAATCTAGCAAGTAGTTAGAAAATACTCTGCCACAGGATTTATGATCACAAAACATTATTTGTTTGATATAATTGAAAGGAACAAGCCATTAGCTTCATTTGACTCGGGGGAATTGACTTGTTGATGAGAACATTCAGGATGTCTGAGAAAATAGTGCCAAACCTGCAACCTAGTGTGAATCTGCCACCTCTCCCATGGGACTTAAATGCAGCTTTTTTACTGAAGTCAGCCTCAGTCAATCCGTCCAAATGGTCCTGCTGAGTGTTATTTCCTGGTATCTTACTGGTGAGATGCGACACCAATGGACATCCTCCCTCCCCCCAGACAGGCTCAGACAGGCATTTTTTAATTGTTTTTTTTGCACAATTCTATACCACTGCAGCGATTTATTGATATATTTTCTTTAATAGGCAACATGGTTAGGCACATGTGCTTTGGTTGTTGGGATGAACAGCAGGTTCTGAAGACCTTCTGTGTCAAGCAGCCTGTCGATTTGTACTTATTCTCTTGTATGAGCACCATAGTGCTCATTATTACATTTTTTACATTTTGAGTACCAACAGCCTAACAGAACTCAGTGGCATTATTCCAGGAAACACAAGTCATACTATTATTCATTCTGTGAACTGGATTTAAAGCTGCATTTGGCAAGATTTACAGTATAAACAAAATGATGTCATGATGTCATGCTCCGTCTGACCTAGCTGAGATGCTGTAGATACTCACTGTTTGTGCTGTTTACCCTTACATCGGATATTGGGGAGAGACGTCTTTCTACACACAGTCATAAAATGACAGTAATTTCAATATTGTTTCTTAAAGCTGCATTAACTGATTTTTCTTCTTCAGCAGAGCAAGCTAACACTGAAATATCACCTTATAAATTTTTTTTTTGGTACAAATGTTAGCAAATAATCATTTACACATCCAATACAAATCAACATTAGCATTCATTTGGAGTGTTTCAGTCCACTGCTCACTGTCCTTTTAGCTTAAAAGAGGAGCAAACGATTATGGAGTAAGACTGTTGATATTTTAACTCAACAGCAAAACAAATACATCCCTCCCTCCAATGCTCCTTCAGAGGCTCCACCCCCCAAATTATGGACGCGCATCGCCAAGGCAACGACACAATGGCAGAACCCAGAGCGTCTTATATGGTATAGAAGTGGATACTCATAGCTGAAGCAAAATAAACCTCATAATATTAAATATCATCAAACAGACAATATGCACACAAACACAGCATCCAGAACACAACGGAGTAAAACCTAGCGGGAGCTAGTTGCTTTGATTGTTTTAACAAAATTAACGTTTTACATACCTGTCAAACAGAAACAGAAACCTCCACATCCGTCTTCGTGCCTTCAACTCTCGGTTGGAAAGCCTTAGCAATGTTAACACAGCTCTTCGCCCTCGCCTGATCATAGCAGTGCCATTTTCAGTTTTTGTTCTTCTGACCCTCTCCTCTTTGGCAGTTTCTCGGCCATCTCTCCTTCTTGACAATAGGTTCCTCCTGTCCTCCTGTCCCTACTGCCCCCTCTCCCCCATCTCCCCTCTTCTCTTCTTTTTTCCCTTGTCCTGTGCCTGAGTATGGTGTTGCGTGGCTCGGTCTGAGCATTTTTGTTTGTTTTTCCATTTACAGAGCCAGGGCTGCGTAGGAACACTGGATTGTTTTTCAGCACACATAGAACGGACAGCTAGCGGACTGGAGGGGTTATTCACTGAATTTGACAAAAAGCGTATTATATTTGAATCGATAACTATACCTTTAAGAAGCCAGGTATTTCTATCTGGCTCTTTGATTTCTGATTAACTTATAACAAGCTAATTGATAACTATCAAAACAGCTGCTGGGAACAAAGTTTATGTAAAGAAGTCTGCAGTCCATAAAACCAAAGCAATGAACTGAAAGACAGTAAAATACTGTGTAGAGCTGAGGGGAACTGCAGGGTTGTTGATAATTCTCTTTAGGTTTGTGTTTTAAAATGACTAGTGCAGCTATAAAACTGTTACAATCAACATGACCCCAAATGAATGATAATGTTGCTCTGTGTCTGGTGAATGTATAAATGTCATATCAATCTAAAAGGTGATAATATGTCTGTGTCATAAAACCCTATATTGTTAAAATTTTCAGCTTAATTTATTAAAAGGTTTTGCTGCTCAAATATTTAATAACAATAATAATCAACTATATTTGTACAGCACATTTCATACAAAACATGCAGCTTAGTGCTTTACATTTAAAAAGGAAAGAAAAAAGGGAACAGAATAAATCAAAAGCAAACAGGTAAACATAAAACTGCTTAGCGTTACAGTGAAAGCCAGGTATTTTAGAGATCAGCTTATAAGAACATTTAAATGCATAATCAACTAAAAAAACACATTTAAAGGCATAATGAAATATTTAAAAACAGCATTTGGGACACCATGTGAAGCATGCACATCATAATAAGTGGTGTTAGAAGAGGGCTAGGTTAAAGAGATATGTCTTTAAGTGCCAGTTCAAAATTTCAGCAGAGCCTGCCACTCTAATATCTTTGGATATGCTCTTCCTACAGTGGCCCCCCTGGGGTCAGCTGAGAAAATGTTTTGTGGGGTTCAGGGTAACTAGAAAGCCCTCAGTAGAGGATTTAAGGGCTTGTGAAGGAACAAAAAATCTCAGTAGGGACTCAGTGATTATAGAGTAGGGACTCAGTGATTATAGGCCAGTCTTCAGCTGTTGAGAGCTTTAGTGTGCAAGTAGAGGGACTTTCAAATCTGTTCTAAAATATAGCCAGTGCAGTGTAGCTAAGACTGGAGTGATGTGTTCTCTCTTCTTTGTTTTTGTTAGCATTCTAGAAGCAGTGTTCTGGATAAGTTGCAACCTCTCAATGGACTTTTTATGGAGATCAATAAAAAAGTGCATTGCAATAGTCTAGACTACTTGAGATGAAAGTATAAATATATTTTTCACTATCTTGCTGGATCAGGAATGGCCGTACTTTTTGAGATGAAAGAATGCCAGCTTGGTCACTACATATATACTGTACACCTTTATATATAACTTAGTCGGAGTCTAAATTAACACCCAGACTTGTTACTTCTGGTTGGATCCAGGGAGTCAGATTACGAAGTTTTTTAAGAAGTTTGTCCCTTTTACTTTTGGGGCCAACTAAGACCCCGATTACACCTAGTATTAAAATGTGATCTATATCCAGACACCTTACCCAGATAATAAACAATGCAATCTTGGCTTTGCATGTACACCTGGTATTTTTAAATGCGTCCTCATTAAACTAATTCAAATCGGATCTCTGTCCTTTGGAGAAAAACCTGGGTGTTATTTATTTGAGGTGTTGAAAGAAATGCCACATTATTTTTTTTAAACGTAACCTTCTGTCAAGTTCAAAACATGTTAACGAGTTATTCATTTATCCTATGTTAACAAATGCTGATGTTGCTACATGTTCTCGTTATGAAAATAGCCCAATTAAATTTTAATGTCAGTGTTAGCAGGATAGCACACCTTTATTGTTTGAAGTGGAGTCCATGTTATTGTCGCTGGCTGGCTCCACACTGGCTAACGTTAAAGTAGGCAACGACGTTGCACAGTTGCATAGAGTCCTTTCGCCCTCCTCTGAAAATGGGCAAGTTATCCTAGACTGCCCACTTTTGTTATAATTATCATTAGCTTTATGATAAACCACCGTTAGATGTTTTATTTTCCATTGGCATTGCAGCCAGGTTCTTCCATTTGTTTTGAAATGTCCTTGCAAATGGACCTATTTCTGTAGGAACTGTCCAGTTTTGCTTGGAAAGCACTGTCACCCCAAAACCCCATAAACATCTTGTTTCCTCATGGCTCCAGGGACACGCATCTTCCTTTTCTACCAGTCACTATAACCCTTATTACCTTCTTTCTTAAAATTTTTCATCAATTTAGCTAACTTCTGATGTGAGGAGCACTCAGTGGTATTTGCAGTCAGAGAGGGTCAGACGTCGGGTCAGAGGTCAGAGCGGGAATAATGACATTGCATAGGTACGGATGGCATGTTGTACAGATTGCGTTTACACCTACCTAAGATACAAACACAATGCAAGCCGGGCTACCTCCAGAAGTGGTTAGGCAGATCCAGCCACATTCTGATCACAATGCATTTACACCTTGCATTAACATGCATTTTTGCTTAGGTATCCGGATACAGATCGCATTTTAATGATAGGTGTAAACGGGGTTTAATACAAATTCAGTATTCTCCTCATTTAGTTTTAGAAAGTTATAATCCATCCATTTATTTATTTGACGACAGGCGGGCAGTGAGGGAACTTAAAGCATCTACATCACTTGGCTCAACAGATATGTACAATTGTGTATCAGCACTGTAGCTATGGAAGCTAACATTATCTTCCCTGATGATGATGAAGAAGCATGTATTGTGAGAACAACAGAGGGGCAAGGCAGCTCCCTTGTGCAACACCAGAGGTTATGTCAGGGGAGGTTTCTTTGACACATGGTCCCCAAGAGAAACATACAATTTTCTTCTTGTAATGTACGTTCAGAGCCAGTTTAGAACACGTTCAGAGAGACCAACCCAGTTCTCAAGGCGGTTTGGGAGAATGTCCTGTTCTACTGTGTCATTGCCGCACAATAAATGTAAGAGAACCAGAAACGGTACCCTACCTGGCATCAGAACTAAGTCTCAGATCATTAACTCTGTTTGTGAGAGCAGTCTCTGTACAATGATTAGCTCGAAAATCTGATTGAAACTTCTCTAGAAATTGTTTTCATTTAGAAAGTTGTTTACCTGGTGGAATTTTGTTTTCAGGTATCTTGCTTAAGAATGAAAGGTTTCATGTATGTTTAATCATTTATGGGACAGGTGTGCTGACAAATTTAAGGCTATGCAAAGAAAATGGTAGTCATGTGTGTGTCATAGTGTTTGCCATCATACTCATATAATGTCAGAAAGCTGCATCTTAGAACAAGTGTGACTGAAGAATCTTGCCTCTATATTTTAATTTAAAGGGACTTTGCATTTTGTTTTTGCTGAAGTAGGAGACGGTGTTACTGACTCTCATACCCTGCCTTACATACTCCCAGCTGCACCGGGGATTCAAACAGTTGACCGATCATCTTCTCTAAACCATTACTGGCTCATTTAAGATTTCCACAGTGTTTCAGTCAAACCAGGAAAGGCAGCACTGTTACAATATAATTATCTTGCCTTATATTAACCTTATAAATCATTTGACATTTTCCTAAAGCTGCAACTCTTAAACTACTCAAGCACAAATACAGAAAAAAATATATTTTTTATTTATCAAACTGCAAATACATAAGTGGGAGTGACTGGATATCACTTTGAAGAACATACATGTACTGTAGACCGAAATGTGCATTTACTCGTACATTCTACAGTCATCCGTGTGTCGGATCCTGCCCCCTGCTGTAGATATTTTAAACTACCCCAAATTTAAGCCCTCACCCAGACTGGTAGAATGTATTAATGCATTTTTAATTTTCATTAATGTATAATGGCTTTTAGGTCAAAATGTTGTATATGTATTTTTTGGTTTGTTTTCTAGTTTTTTTTTTATGACAAGGCTTTTTTAAGTGCATCTATTATGTTGAAAGGGTTTTATCAGCCCACATGGGACCACTGTTCTATCAACTACGGACTTTCACAATGACAAGGATATACTTTATCTAATTGTCTTAATTTTCATTCTTTATTTACTGTACTAGTAACCATCAATGTGGACCTCTTTCAGTGTATCTGGAAGGATACCTTGGAAAACATCTTCCAATGCAGCCTTCAAAGACATTTTGTCACAGTAGACATTACTTCTTTCTGGGATATGACTTGCTTGTTTGAGCAAAAACTGCACATTTACTTTTTTAGCAAATCTTAACACTGTTAATACTGTGTATGTAAGTAGGGTTAGTATTGATATTGAGTGATCAATTACGAAGAATATTTCCCCTTAGAATCTCTTATAACCTGATGTCACATGTGAAGCCCGTCCCTGTCCATGTCCCTCATGATATGTGTTCTTCCTGCCGTCTGTGGCCATGGTGTATTTACAAGATCAATAAAACACTACAAATTTTGACATCTGTTATAATGTATGTCAATGCACATTTCACAACATGCATGAGTGTATATGCATGTATAACAGATGTGTCTGTCTCTGATATTTGGAGTCTTTTTTCTTTAAACTAACTACAAATAAATGAGTGATGAACTACCTGGTGTGCGCTTTATTAAAAATTCCTGCATTTCACTTAGTTTTGGTAGTTTGATTAATTGCAAATCTGGACCACAGTGTTACACTTTAATAAATCTAGTACTTAAAGAATAATAATGAACTTGGTTATTGTGTTCTATTTCTTAATATTAAAAAAAAAATAGAGCTTCTATGTTAAAAACACACAGACAAGGTGACAGTAGTTTTTCTACCCTGAGTAATGTCTGCATGTCTTCCTTCTGAGTCTGGATGCCTCCTGTGTAGACACACAGAGCTGCTGCTGCTCTGCTAAGCTGCTGCTCAGGCGACGCCTCCTGTGCTGACATGCTGTTCAGCTCCTTGGTCTGAGCGCACGGTAAAAATGGAAAACATCAACATTTTTATCAGCTCCTATCCTCTCCCATGTGCATTACAGTGGCAGGACAATAATGTTCAAAGAGATTTTAAGAACATCAACATCGAACAATAAAAGTGAGTGGACAGAAATAGAATTTTGAAAACCCCCAGTGGAAATGATGCCCCAGCTTGCACAAAGAGCAGTAGGGGTCACGAGGGGCCCAACAGCAAATTGTTGCCCCAGGCCCCGTAATGGGTTAATTCACCCAAATAAATCTAACTTTCTGCATGCCAGCAAATAATATATTTAAAAATGCAGAATATCACTGAAAATGCAGTGGAGTGACTAAATATACATAATCCCTTTTTAACTACAGGTTAATTTACAAACTGCACTGAGTACAGCCTTTAAGTTCAGACCAACAGTGCACATGTTAAGAAAAATACAAAAAAAAAAAAAAATCCTGAGCATACACCTGGATCTGGATCCGGATCTGGTCCATGACCAAACTCTCAAAGAATTTCAGTGGAACCTGTGAAGGACGTAGCCTACGCTACAAACTGACCGACACAAGACCGGAAGTGAAAGTAAAAGTCAAGTATTTCCTAGTTCAAAAAGAACAGCTCGGAGGTGGAGTCTGTGTCCAAGACATGAATTCTTTACAGTTTAACGCCGTTTTACTAGAAATTTCTAACCAGCTGTCCACTGAGCAGCTGGAAAACATGAAGTTTCTGTGTCGACACGTGATCGGGAAAAAGGACACAGAGAAGATCCGAGCCGGAGTGACCCTGTTCCAGTTTTTGACAGAGAGAGGCAGACTGGGAGAAGATAACACGGAGTATTTGTCCGAGCTGCTCAAAAAAATTCAACGACTCGATCTCTCAGAAAAGCTAAACAGTTTTGAAAGCCAGCCTGGATACACCGACAATCAGGCGGACGAGACGGAGAAAGGTAGCGTATGAGCCACGCAGGGCCGCTGTTGAGGGCACAGCCGGGAGTTTGAAGGAAGGCCATGTAGGCTGCACTACTAATGATAATATCAATAATAATGATCACGATCATGACAATCACAAATATAACAGAGAACAGAGTAATCGATATATTAGTATCTCTGCTGCCCACTCAAACTGTGACATAATACTGAGCCCCACACAGAGGTTTGTGATGCATTTTGGTGAAGCTGTTATTCCATTCCAAAGGACTCCTGCCTACATCTTACATTGCTCCACTTTTGCTCCAGCACTTGAGCATATCTCTTCCATAAAGCTGGGGGACTGATGGAAGACAGATTTCAACCAAAGCTGAAAGAGTGGCTAAAATGAAAGCAGCCCAGGCTGTGATACGCAGACAGGTGTCAGTCCCCAAGACTGAACCAAGTTTAGTGATAGATCAGTGTCACTGATTGAATCAGGACCTTAAAGAACTAGGACTGTGACTATTTTGATGTTGATTAAACAACATCAGGGACACTGGTATATCTGCAATAAGCTGATATGGGTTGATCATATGTATCATTTCTATATCATATATCATTTTAGCTCTAATTTCAACTGTTTTAAACTATTAACTGAAACTAATATTTGAGCTATCCTGCTATATGATTTTAACAGACACCTGCCAGCCAGTCAGGAAGGGGGTATTTTCTGTGGCCATGGTATTATAGATAAATTGATACAAAAGGGATTGTAATAATGTTATGTTAATGGCAAATGAACCTGGAACAGTATCGTATTGGCTGTAAATAAGTCAAATCTAGCTTTCTGATTTGCATGGAACAGCTGACTCTGTAAAGACCTACATCTAACTTCACATATCCAGAAGGGAAGTTAAAAGAAAACTTTTTCCTCCATTAGCCATGGCAGATTCCCGATTGTCCCTTTTGGCCTCGGGAGGTGTCGGAATAGTTATGTTTTTTTTTTGTACAAAAATGCTTTGTTTTAAGGTTAAGTGTTTCCCAAAATTATGAACATTTTTCTTTTTTTTCTAAACTCTCAATGTCTCATCCTCATCCTTCAGCCAAACTGGACATTGCCACAGAGGTGATTGCCGAAAATCTCGGAAGGGCTTGGCGTAAACTGGGCCGCAAACTTGGTTTGACTGATGTCAAGCTGGAATCCATCTACAGGAGGCATCCCACAGAACTGGAGGAGACAGTGGTGGAGTTGCTGAAGGAGTGGAGGAAGAGTCGAGGAGCCGAGGCCCAAACAAAGGAGCTGTTAGAAGCCCTGAGAGCCTGTCAGTACAACTTGACTGCTGATAAGGTGGAGGACAAACTGGCAGCCCTTGGATATTGATGAAGGTTTACAGATCAGATGAGACTGAGATAAACTCTGGGAATGCAAATGGAAAATGATAGCTGTGATTTAAAGAAACAAACTATAGAAAAAGTTATATGTAGATATATGAAATGATGCAAAAGAAATCATCTTTGTTTAGGGGAATAAATTGACTTCATGAATGTCATAACACATGCACCAGAGAAAGTGAAAGTGTGTTTAAAGAAAGTAATCAGAGCTTGTTTCAGGATGATGAATTGCTCTTCAGTGTCGGCTAATATTAGTCATGTTTCATGTTTTTATCTGAAGATGAGAACAAAAAAATGAACTCATTCATTATCAAATAATGTTCATGAAACTGAAATCGAGAGGTTTCTGTGTTAGTATTTATAATGTGTCACACAACGGTCATCCAGGAAGGTCTGCAGGTGATGGACACATATACAGAAATGTCAGCAATATCAAAAGCTACTTATCAACACATCTGTCTTTTACAGAGTATTTGTTTCCCATTGTATTAAAATGCAAACTGTATCTAGATGTGGCATTTTCATTCACACTTTCTGATTTATATCAACAGTGCCATTATTAGAAGGACCATGGTGTTTTTAAGTTTTCTGCTAATGTAGAAGAAGGTAGAGGTCAAACTAAGTAACCAAACTGTTAGACTTAGGACTTTTCAAGGGGATAAAGCTGAGAGACAGTCCTGTTTCATACTGACTCCAGTATAAAAAGGCTGTACTTGTGTGTGCAATATCACCACTTAAAGGTCCTGTGAACATGATATCTAAAGCAGAGGCAGCAATCATTATTAGCAACCAGTAGAGAGAGTTCTGGTCTATGCTAGCTGTGCTACCTTTGTGCAGGAAATAACAAAATTGTGTTATGTTACACCATTTTGTTGGTGTAACATAACAAAATGTGAAAAAAGTAAAGGGGTCTTGGTACTTTCTGAATGCAGTTACAAGGGAGATGAAAGATAAATGAAAATGTATCAAATAAAAACATGATGTTATCCATACTTCTCATATTGCATGACAGAGTTGTAGTCTTAAGGAGTTCCATGGTTCAGAGGATTAATCTTGTAGAAGGTGTACTCCATGCCTGTAAAGATGATAGAAAACGTTCATATAAAGTCACACACATTTACAGTTTTAAAGTCAAGTGTAAAGATTTGAATTTGATGGGGGAGGGGGGCAGTGGGGGCGAGAGACAGTAAATCTGGCACGTGCTGAACTCCACAACATTATCGCATTGTCAAGAAGGAGAGATGCCCGAGAAACAGCCAAAGAGGAGAGGGTCAGAAGAACAAAAACTGAAAAAGAAAGTGCTATGATCAGGTGAGGGCGAAGAGCTGTGTTATCATTGCTAAGGCTTTCCAACCGAGAGTTGTGAGGCACGAAGACGGATGTGGAGGTTACTCTGTTTCTGTTTGACAGGTATGTAAAACGTTAATTTTGCTCTGTTTCACAGAGCCAGTAGGTCAAACATTGTTTTGTTCCGTTTGCTAATGTTTGTGATAGCTAATCCCATCTGGTTAGTTAGTAGGCAGGTACCGGTCTCGCATTTGTGTGTCTGAATCGTTCAGTGACTTGCCCACGGACATTCAGCTCACTTTCTGATTTGCCAAGATATGGTGTTGGTGTGGTGTTAGCTATAGTAGCTAAACCCTCCTGTCCTGTCTGCATATTAGCTTCACTGCAGCACCTGTAGCGACAGTCTGCTAACCCACAACCTAGCTAACGTTAGTTACATTACTTGCTGTGTTGTTGTTTGCTCTCTATCATGGTATTTGTCCATAAGTAGGGGGTAGGGGGTAGGGGGCATTCCTCAGGTATAAATGTTTAGTTCTCCCCATGCTTGGGGTGTTTCTTCATTTTGGCTGCTCGTGTGTTCATTGACCTTTTCTTTCCAAAGAAAATAAAAACCTTTTCGGTCGGCAGAAGTGTCTATTTCATTCTTCACCAGCAGCAGAGAATTTCCGTAACAAGTTTTATTTTTCAGACCGTCATATGGCTTGGCCATTGGTGTTTTACAGGTCGATTGTGACTCTGCTCATTTTGGATCTGAAGCTGCTAAACGCTTTTTCTTCTTAGTACATTGGAGAATCAGAACATCATTGGACACTAGAATTGTACTTATGGTATTTGCAAGTTTTTTAGCCACGAAAACTTAAAAACACATGTTGGTAGCACAGTGGAATTATTTGGTCGGATGCATAATTTGAAATGCTACGCCAGGTAAAGTTACCTTCCTTGTTAGCTTAGCTAGAAACCTGCAGTCCTCTCCTCTGTCACTGTAGTTTTGTAAAAACAATTTAAACAACTAGCCCTCGCTAGTTTTTACTCCATTGTGTTTTGGATGCTGTGTTTGTGTGCATATTGTTTGTCTGATAACGTTTTATGTTATGTGCTAAGAAAGAGTATCCACTTATACGCCGTATACGACGCTCTGGATTCCGCAATTGTGTTGTTGCCTTAGCGATGTGAGTCCATGAACAGAGGCATATGTTGTTTTGCTGTTCAAATAACAACAATAGCTTACTCCACCTTTTAAGATGAAGTGGCTCTTAAAAACATCGACTATAAAGAGATAAAAGGAGAACTCCACCAGTGTGTTTCCAGGTGCTGGCGAGTACTACTGCAGAAAAAAGTTGTATAAAGCTTTTTGTAGTTCCAAAGGGAGCTGCATTAAGTCTGATAAATTGCATCAAGAGATGTCACTGGAGTCAGTGTTGGTTGGGGCTGGAGACTACAAGTTTTCAAAGTAAAAAAAATCTGGGGGTGTGGAGTTAGAAAGAGGTGAGCGTGCCAGACCTCTGTAGCGAGAAACACAGTCTGACCACCACCCTGATGACCCACATATGAGTAGCAGCTGGGGAAACATAAACATAGAACAGTTTTTAGTAATCATACAAGATATCAATATGTAGAATTGTAAAGGGAATTGTTGCACTAGAATCCATATAGAACAACAATGTAAGAAGTGTGCATTTGATATTCTACTACATTCTTTCTTTTCTATTCAAACATAAAGAGAAGGTGTGAATTGTTTGAACAAAAAAGCAAAAACTCAGATCTCCTGTGTGTATGGCTTAAACCTTGCTGTTGTGTGGTGCACCTACAGCCAGTGCCTTATCTGTTCCCGGACTTGATGCTCAGCCAGTCATGATCACCGTTCCGGTAGGGTCTGAAATGGATGCAGGAAACAGAAGAAAAGGACTCCAGGACACGAGTGATGATGGCCTGCTCTCTGGAGGCCGGTAGGACAAACATGGAAGGTTGAGAAGATCTGTAACAGTGGAGCTTTTTCTAACACCACTCTATTCTCACCTTACTCCTGTTGTGTAATTGAACTGTACAATACATTACGGTTATACTGTATATTTTTAGAGGCATTAAGTCTACTATATTATTTTGGAATCTTGTTGTGAAATGAAGTTTTATCATCATTACCCCAATAGTAATTGTCATTTTCACTTTCACTTAAGTCCTATTAATATTATTGTTTATACAGTATTTAACATCTAAATTACTTATTCATGTTCCCTCGCTTCAAGGTACTTTTATGCCATGTACACACAGGATTTTCAAAGTCATCAGATTGCTGTGCTGTGCACACTACACAACTTGTCTTGTTATCAGGAATGTTGAAATCGTTGGGTTTGCACACTACATGAGTGATCAGTGACAGGGGGTCACAAATTACAAGATCCTTCACCAGGAGGTGTCCCCAATGAGTCTGTCTGGTCTCCAAACTACGCTTTGTAACGGAAACACAACTGAGAAGTGACAGGGAAATTATGCGATACTATGCACGAGGCAGGATTTTCTTCTACCAAATTGGGTGTCCAGAAGAACCGAGTGATCAAAGTTTTTTTTTGCACTGCTTTGCAGTGAAAAAATAAGGAAGGAAAAGAAAAGAATATGGGTGCGAGAGTGGATTTTCTTGTAGCCATGCTTGTTGATGTTGTAGAACTCCTCCCCCGGGTTTCCCCTTCACCCCGTGTGACTGTAGCCCATTGCCCCACTTGTTGCCGGTCATTACCGGGTCACAACACTTTCCACACTACTGGATTTAGACTCCCCGACAGTTCCAGATGTTTAGCCTGCTAGATGTCTTTCAGGCGTCTGCGATGCATCAGCCATTCTTTCGGATTACGTCTTTGAACACTTCACAAATAGTGATCGAGTGACAATTTGCCTCCGATCTGGGGCTTTTCTCGGCGATCTCCAAAAACTGTCGGCGAGTGGAAAATCAGGGCTAAAATTGTGTAGTGTGAACTACATGTTGGCATTGAGGTGGAGGAAGTATTTAAATCCATGAATTTAAAAAGGAGCAATACCGATCAGTAAATGCACTGTATTAAAACAAAGAGAGCGAAATGCTGAAAAATGGCTCCTGAGTATATATTATGTTATTGGATTGTTAATCTGTCTATTTTTCTGTTGTAGTTGGTCAAGGTGGAACTCATTTTAACAGTTTTCTGTACTGTTGGGTTGTTTAATCTATAACAATGCAACACAGTTTATAAGATCATCATATTGTATGTTTTGTATGCAAAATCTTAATTTGTAAAGTAACTACTAACTATAGCTGATGACTGCATAAATAATTATATTTTATAAAATGCATCTTGGAAGTTTTATTTTGATTTTATACAATGAAATTATTTTGAAAGGATAATTGTGTTCTATTAGACACATATGGTGCATGTAATTTATTATAGTATGAAAAGCAAAGTAACAAAGAAATAGCCTCGCGTGGTTGTACAGAACTCTAAATATTTACAGGCAGGGTATTTTTTGAAGGTAATTTTAAAAAATAAAGTCCCTTTAAATTAGCTGTGACTATAAATGCCATGATATGTGGCATTGGTCTGTTCAGTGAGTAAAATGTATCTGTCCCTATAAAAATAATAAAACTTTTGATGCATACAGAAGTGGTTGACAATGTAGTAAGGGATGTAGACTTTCCCATCACTCCACTTTCCCCACGAGCAGTCTCTGGAGGTGCAGGGGTCAGCGTTTCTGTCAGCCTCGGACTTGATAGCAATGTCTCCTCCGATCAGGTTGGGCTCAACAAAGTCAGGGGCTGCAAAACCAACCCAGGTATGTCTGTGAGTCTGAAATACATAAGTTATTTGCCCCACTGTTACATTATGATTGGTGAAGACTGTAATTGTAATTTCAATTTCCTTGTGTTTCAACCACTTGAGATACACCACCTCCCACTATCTCACCAAGACATCAGGTCCTTTTGTGCTTTAAATTGTGATGTCTAGACTTTACACCTACATACAAAATCCTGCAGGATGCCTCGGGTGTGGAACACACCCTAGGGAGTCAGCACCAATACCTACAGTAGACCAAAGGGTGTGAAAACACACCCTTGGGTAGGGGGCATTCCTCAGGTATAAATGCTTAGTTCTCCCCATGCTTGGGGTGTTTCTTCATTTTGGCTGCTCGTGTGTTGATTGACCTTTTCTTTCCAAAGAAAATAAAAACCTTTTCGGTCGGCAGAAGTGTCTATTTCATTCTTCACCAGCAGCAGAGAATTTCCGTAACAATTTTAATTTTTCAGACCGTCATATGGCTTGGCCATTGGTGTTTTACAGGTCGATTGTGACTTTGCTCATTTTGGATCTGAAGCTGCTAAACGCTTTTTCTTCTTAGTACATTGGAGAATCAGAACATCATTGGACACTAGAATTGTACCGAGGTGATGGTAGTACCATCCCTAATACTGTAACACTGCTTCTGTTACTGACAATTCACTGCAAATACTGTATATCCAGTGACTTTTGCTATATGGTGACCTATTTGAAATACATTTTTTTTAAAAACCTTTCACTAAGAAATACTGCGCTGCAATTGGTATTGTGTAACATTTTAGTCATACATTAAAGTGTAGTGCTGGTGTTGCATTCGGTGACAGCCTTTCTTTAATGTATTTGTCCTATAATGTGGCTACTATGACATGGTTAAACTTTGGTTAAGGTCAGGGGACTAGACAGAATACTGTATTAAGGCTAGGTGAAGCTCTGTTTACTGCGGTCTCTGTTGGCTCTCTCCAGCAGTACAACAGAAAGCTCTCTGGATGTGTCCTCCTCAACGGTAGCAACCTCTGCACAACACATTGTATGTGATACTGTATGAAATGTTTAATGTACATCATCATTTTGAACATACACTAGGATCTTAAAGACATCAACCGATATCAAGTACTTTCACTGCAAATGCAGGGAAATCAGCTTGGTTGCTCACATACAATGTCATCAAATATTCAATAACACAAATGAAATTTTAAAGCAGGTATAAAAATATACAAAATAATTCATCTGACTGTTCACCTTTTATGTAAAGATGGATTAAGAGGGATTATAATGTTATTCTTATCTTCCTGTACTTGCCCAGAATGACATGGAAAAGAAGAGTAAAATGTTAGAGATGTTCATTCACAAAGACAGAATTTATGTCAGCTCTGCTTGCTGAGATGTCCTGAAACCTCCAGCATAGTGAAATCTTAACCTGCAGGTAAAGTGGCTGAAATAGTCTTGAATTGCTTTGGTGACAAGGATTGTTTAATGAAAACAATCTTTTATGGAGACTTGAAATGTTGAAATATGAAATAATTATGTGCAGAAATATATGTAAAATAATTTATCTAAACTGAACTGTTAGAAAATAATAAATAAAAACATTTTTAATTAATAATTCCCCATTGACACTTTTATTTCATGCTCTTTTTTTTTTTCTTTCTCCTAATGTCACGTTTCATGGCAGTTGTCCCCCGTTCCTCTAGTCCTCATGTCGAAGTGACCTTGGGCAAGATACCGAACCCCAAATTTCCCCCCGATGTATCATCTGGGGTGGGTGTGTAAATCACAGTACGCATAGAAAAGAGCGCTGTATGAATGGGAGAATGTGGCAGTAGTGTAAAGCGCTTTGAGTTATTGATAAGACTAGAAAAGCGCTACACAAGTGCAGTCCATTTACCGCTCAGGCTTAATCAACATAAACCAAAACTGCCTGTCAACTATTCATTTGTGTTACACTAATCTGATATTGTGTCATTGAATTAAGACTAATTGCTTAATTTTTGTTTCTCATAGTCGGGTTTTAATTGCATACACATTTTATGTTAACTCTTCTCCCCACCGCAGCCCTCCTTCTGGTCTTCTTCACCGCAAAACTGACAGTTGCACATTGAGTGACCTCAGTTAAACCAGCTGAAATAAACATGACGTGAAATAAACGTGTTATTGGTTTTTAAAAAATGCAATTATGAAATAAATGCAAACTTATGAAAAGGGGCATATACATTTCTGTACTGAAATTAAAACTGTTGAAAATAAGAAACAACATTTCATAACTACTTTTTGTTTTTTTTAATATTGAACACTTTGGGGCCCTCTGTCTTTCAGCCTATAGATAGTGGTTTGGATAAAAATTAAAAAACAAACCAAATTGCAGAGTTTATTTTTTTCATCTCCTGCTGCTTTAACATATACAGTACTTTTTCACTGCGGTCCTTTATATATACAGTATATCGTAGAATCCTACACAATGCTGTAGATACAGTAGACTAAGAGCACCTAGTCCCTGCAGTGAACTCCATCTGCCTTGTCTCAAGAGCAGACACAAAAGTTATGTCTTTCTCTTTCAAAGTACAGCAAGGAAAGCTACAGTTAGTGGGGAAATACTGTCCGTGTGTATTTATTTTTATGTATTTATTCAAATATGTTTAGTTTACGAATAGCACAATCGTCTTATAAAATACCACCGTGTTTTCACATTTAATATTTGAAATTCAACTTTTCTAGTTTGGCAAAATGCCAAGATTCCCCAAAAAAAGGACCTAAATGTCCTCAATGGTAGCTACAGTCCTGACAAGGAGGAGTTTATATACTGCTATTACACACTGTGGATCTGATTACATACAGTATAAGAGCTTTTGTATTTTCTTCAGCCTAGTTATATTATGGCAGTGTGGAAAAGGCTTTAAAGTGTGAAACATGGGTAGTTAGATAAAACTGAAAGAAAGTATAATTTAAAAATTATTTTTTTTTTTTTAATTTTTCATCTCAATGCACCCTGCTATGATCCTTTTTAACATCTAATTGGACTCAGCCTTTGTTTTAATCAGGAAGCACCGGGAAGACACAAAGCAGTATTGTAGACCTATGGTGGAACTACCAAGTGTGCCCCTTTTGGTGATCTACCAGGAAGGCCAAAACAGTGTGACACTCCCTGTGTGCTAGCACAGAAGAATGGAAAGTGAATGAATGAGCAGCGTGTTTAGGTGTGCGTCTATATGACCATGCATGGGTGTGTGTGCTCCACCTGCCGTCAGTGACTGGGCCATTCTGTCACACCATTCCCCTCCTCCCAGAGGTTAGCGATGTGAGCAGACCTGGAGAGGTGGGGTGCCAGGTTGGTTTTGCCTGATTGGTGTTGAATGGCAAACTTGTGTGATCGGAGAGGAATCAACGGGTAAGATGGAGATTATCCAGTTGAGATCACAATGGCCATTCTCCAAATCAAACTTTCTCCTGAGAGTTATTATCACAGGCTTTCCAAAGCCCACTTGATGGCCAGACCTTTTTCCTCCACCACAAAATACTTCGTATCCCAGGGAAACAGCTTGTGATTCAGGTACAGAATAGGCTGCTCCTCTCCTTGGTTCCCTTGTTCAATGACAACCCAAAGGCCTACAGACGATGTATGTAGGAATCTCTTCCCCATTGTTTTATATCAAAATTTGCAGAATTTTCTCTTTCTAAAATGAGCCACCCATTTGTCCTTAAGCACTGTGTAAAGAGATAATTTGGCCCTAAAGATGAAAAATCGTAGTCAATTTTTGAAATAATTCAAATCTTTTGTGAAAACATATCTTTACTCGTGGATGAATCATTTTGGTATTTGAAATTGAGTTACCAAAGTCTTAAATTCAAAAAGCAGTGGAATATAAGAATAATGTTCTAGATAACTGTATAATAAATGTCTAAAATGAAATATTGTAGTCGTTTTTGAGTAGAAGTGTTGTCTGTCATTCTACTTTCACCAAATGTTAGAGGAACTGAGATAAAATGGGACTGAATAATGACTTCATAGGTTCATAAGATGTGTGCAAATTAAAAATGAGCATTACAATAGTTTTTCTTTTTCAAACCAAACATTTATTATCTATAAAAAATGCACTGTTTACAATATTTACATCTTTACATGTGTGGCTGCTGGAGAGATGCTGCATGTTGGTTAACTGGTCCCTTGCAGCTGACAAAGAAATGAACATTTAGGACATTAATTACTACTAAGTTCATTGAAAGAAAATTCCCACTCCCTTTCTCCTTTCTTCCTCTAGATGCCCAAACACAACAATTCACACCTAAGTAAAATGTTCAGTCATACCAAGTCTTCTGTGCTTTCTGAGCCTTCTGCAGGTTCATCTCTGCCTCCTCCTTGTATTTTGCCAACCAGTCCGTCATCTCCAGCACAAACTGCACCACTCCTCACCATCAGTAGAGTTGATGGCAGGAGCTTTCCAACTCTTCCAGAGTAGGTCTAATGACCCCTGCAAGTCCCAGCCATACAGTAATTCGAATGGGGAGAACCCTGTTCAGGCCTGGGGAACCTCCCGGTAGACCAAAAGCAGGAAGGATAGCCAACAGTGCCAATCCTTGCCAATAGCATCCAAAAATTTGAACTCTTTCATTTGCATTTGCATTGACATTTTATTAAAATATTTCGATTATACAAAATTGTTTAACTTGCCTTTATTTCTAAAGATATTCTAAATTCTGTACTTCAAATTCAGGGGTGCCAGTAATTTACACCAGTACTTTAATACCTCTATCCATTCCTTAAGAGTGGGTAAGGCAGAAGATTTCCAGTGGTATAGAGTTATCCTACACCCTGTTATCATAGTTAACCAGCACCAAAATCTCTGGCATTTTGACATTTCAACATTGTCTGGTAGTAATCCCAAGAGACATTGGATTTTTGGATCAAGTGTATTCAAAACATTTTAGGCAAGAAAGAAATCATTTAATCCCCCAATTTTGCCACATTCATGTAACATTTGCACCAGAGTTCCAACCTTTCTATTACATCTACTACATGTATCACTGTTTCTAAGTTTAAGTCTTGCTAATTTGGAAAGAGGCCAATAGGATCTATTTAATATCTTATAAAAAAAAGAGTTGTGACTGTGTTTCACGTGAGTGACAATACCTTGAGGCAAAGAGTTTTTGTTTTTTTTTCCAGTTTTCTTCTGGAAACTCCTGATCCAGGTCCCTATCCCAATATATTTTTAGGCCATCCAATTTTGGTAATTGTATACTTCTTATATATTGATAGAATTTTTTGAAGTTCCTCCATTTTTACATCCTATCTTAAGTGAAAGTTCCTGAATTCCAGTTGTACCTTGCAGAATGTGTTTTTTACTTGAGAGAATGTAATTTTGAATGTGTGTGAAATCTCCAAAATTCTGAGTTACTCAAATTCTATTTATTTTCAATTTCGTCAAAGGATCTGAATCCAAAATCCCCCATCACGTCACCCAGAGTATGAATAATGGACCTAATCTATTCATCCCAAAAAAAACTTCTTTTATATTTTATCAGCCAGTTGGGGCAGACGCCCCCCACCATGAGCTGGGTTCTTTTCAAGGTTTCTACCTGTTAAAGGGAGTTTTTCCTCGCTGCTGTCACCAAGTGCTTGCTCATGTGGGAATGTTGGGTCCCTGTAAATATAACTACAAAGAGTACGGTCTAGACCGGCTCTACATGAAAAGTGCCCTGAGATAACATCTATTATGATTTGGCGCTGTATAAATAAAATTGCATTTAATTTAATTGAATTATCTGTCAAGAGTTTCTTGTTATACCTTATGGAGGATCTGCTTGATAAATATGGGTTGGATTTTGTTATTTGACGTGGCATTCTCAAAGATTCTCTAGCAAAATCCAGTAGCAGGTCTTGAAGAGGACGTCTCCCCTTTTTCCAGTCTGGTCTGTGAGGTCAGGAAAGCAGGTCGGTGTAGATCACTGTTGGACCGGGCTGCAGGACTTCCTCTCTGTCAGGTACTGGAGGGCAGGGTTGGACTGGGAAAGAAATTCAGGTACATCTAGCTTAAACTAGTACAGTCTAATAAATGTATGTCTGAAGACATTTTGTTATTATTCTGCTACTAATACTGATGTCTCTAATTACATTATTACTTGATAATGGATGCATAAAGAAATAACAGATTATTTACTTCTCCACAGTGGTCACTGTAAGTGATTTTAACATTACATTAACCCGATATGTGTCTTAAAGCATTAACAGTCATTAGTATCAATATGTTCAAAGTTGTATTGAACAGAACTAAAAACAGTAACAAAAGACAGTCTTTTTAATGATATTTTCAAGTCCAACAGTAAGAGTATTAGTATCTGTATAAGTATGAACAGCGTTTTATGGAAGGTGCTGCACTGGCTTGCTCTGACCATTGGAAAGCAATGATCACTCAAAGTCACATTCAATGACTTCGAGTGATCATTAAAGCATGTACACTTTGGAGTCCAAACCTACGCCCTTGACATTATCAGATTATACCATTTGATTAAACCTTCCTAAAAACAGCTATTGGCCATTCATAGCTTAGCAACTATGAGTAGGCACAGCAGGCCTAGAAGATTTGGATTTCTCAACATGCTGAAGTGTGTGCATGGGGCGGAAGTAATCCATCATTATCCAAAGGAGGCCGGCAACTTTTTGTTTTTCAAAATCAGTGGTCGTTGGCTAGAAATGAGAACCCTGCTTTCTTCTACAATTGCGGAAAAATCGAGGACTCACTGTTTTGAAAGAATATAACATATAGGATTAAGATGGGCTAAATCAGAGGCTCTGCCCTTAACACAATCTTGTCCAACCACATTCCTCTTCTTCACATTCTTCTCATCTCGTCTCCACTGCAGGGTTTGTGTTGTTTTGACGTGTAATGTCAAATAATCATCACATAGAAAACACAGTCACAGCTAAAACAAAAATTACATTGCTGTTGAAATGTGTTAGTGTGTGTCTGTGTGTGTGTGTGTGTGTCTGTGTCTGTGTGTACAGGAGAACACAGAAACACCTAACCAGTGACCAAACCCAAGGATCTGTGCAGAATTCTGTTTTGGAGATTTTAGCATCATGCATTTTTGCTGCAGAGCCTTAAAGAGATACTATATCCTTTACTGAGTTTTCACAGTGAATGGTAAAATATTAGTCACTCCCATGTCCTGTCCCCTGGACAAACCATTTCCTTATCATGTAAGCAAGAGGAAAATTAGTGAGGACAATGAGAAATTTTGCATGAGTAATAGTGAAAAATAGTGAAAAAAGGAAAATGAAGTTGAAAAATAAAATGAGCTGGTGAAAGATAGAAGACTAAAGTAAAGTTTTCATTTACTTTATCAACAGAATGGTGGTGAAGGATTTTTTTTTTTTGTATTTAGTTGTATTTTTGATTTGTCTGATAAAACATTTTGTCGGTTCCAGGCCTTGTGTAACATCTAAATGAAGAGAGGTCATTATCAATGTATGTCTGCCATTAAAAAGGCCACTGTACTCACCATAGTTCTAATAGTGTTCTTCAGTTGTAAAACTGAGCCTTCTCTCTCTGTTGCAGCTCATTCTCTCACATACAGCCTGAGCTTGTAGAAACCACAACCACTCAGGTGTTAGTGATAACATTAATGAATTCTGGATCGTATTTAGGTGTTCCAGTGCTGTCTGATGTTCATGATGCCTCCTCTCATAAGGCCTTTTTCATGTCAGCCACTTTGTCCCCTCCCAGCGGGACTCATCACACAGCAGCTTTAGGGCAGCAAAACACAGGCATTACTAATAACATTAACAATGCCTGTGACAATGGCCTAAAGACCTCTACAGGAACTGCTACTGATTTTAATATTAGTACTGGTGCAGTTCAAACTCATACCTCTATTTTCAGTAGTAGAAGGACCATCACTGCCACAAATACTATCAACCGTTGTACTACAAGTAGTTCTAATTTGACTGGTCTTATCACATACAGCACAACCAAGCAGTGCTAACTTACATCCACTTGGCAAACACCCTTAATTAAAGAAAAGAAAAAGATTACTTGATACACATTACGAACCAAGCAGCAGGAACACTTAAAATTTCTGCAGAAAATGTTATCATTTAACACTTGATAAATGGTGATAAAATGATTTTCCATAGGGGCAGGGTAGAGTCATGACCTCAGTATATCACTAATCTTGCCATAGTCCTGGTTGTCTCAACAACATATTCATTGTATCCTCCCACACAATAAAATGTTGTGTTGGAGAGCGGAGTTTGTAACATCTGTCATGAGAGATAGAAAAAAAAAACAGGCTTCTGGTCTTATCAGTGTGAGACATTCAACACACTGTTGTGAATATAAACCCACCTATAGTAGGACACATCCACTTTGACAAAGCCAAGCTTACAAATATGTAACAAATGTGAAGAGGTGAACGTTCACTCCATTTGCAGTTAATGTCTGGTATATCAGTATATATCTCAATAAATTAATTGATGTAATGGAAGCTTTTCCTGTAAGTCATTATAAACACAATCAGAAGAAATACAGTAACTGTTATACATTAGTGGGTGGGCAGAAAAATCCTGTGTGATCCTTTTAGATTATAGATATTGATTAATGCCTTATTTCAATGCTCCATCACATAGATAAATGTTGTACCGTCCCAGCAGGACAAGTGATTGACAAGTGTATCTGAAAAAAAGAGACAGGACCCTAAAAAGGTCCTTATTAATCATCTCTACGTCATTTTTGACATATCAGACATACAGTATATTTAGTCATTATTATGTCCAGCTGTTATTAAATTGATGCAGATTTTTTTTTTAGGTCTTTTAGTGCATTATATGGTCACAGTTTGAGTCACCTTTGTAAAACTATGAAAACGAACTCTTTCTTATTGTAATACTGAGGGAAGAAAACATAAAAAATACATGATGGTAAATAATTAAATGTGTAAATCATGACAAAAAATTAACAGAGAATTTTACCATCACTGTTGAATGTTTGGTCTTTCGTCAAATAAGTTGAAGTAGTTACATTCCTATTATGAGTTGAGATAACTCTCTTACATCTAAGGCTCACCAAGCCCTTTTAAAACCCTCTGGTTTGCTATCTGGAGATAATTATTCCTGATTTGTGAATATATAACTTCCGAGAAGATACAAAGTAGAGACAGAGTAGGGACATTTAAAGAGTAAGTGGACTAGATGTTGTATTGTTAAAAAAATAATGAATCTGAGGAGATGCTAACTTTAAATATGGTTTCTAATGTGTTGACTGGATAATATCAGTTAATAATCTTATAATGCCTTTTTTTAAATTTTATTTGGCCACCAGCAAAAGTGCATTTGAAGGACAGTTTTTATCATCAATAAGTTATTTCTGTACTAATTACTGCACATTCAATCCAAAATATATTTTATTACTAATTTTGAGGCTTGGGACCATAAGAAAGATTTTAAAAACAGGTCCCTTCAGAAACTGAACTAATTGAATAAGATGTGCCATTATGTTGACTGGCAATTTCTTAAAATTTAAAAAATTTTCCTTGGGTACTGCATAAATCAAACATCCATAATTCCTGTTGAAAACAGTCTCGTTTCCAAATAACTGGTTGGATTTGCAGCTAGTCACTCTTCCCAATTGGTAATCCAGTCAGAGCAGGCCATTTACATTTCCCCTAAATGTATGGTCTACAACCTTGATAATTTATAATGTCAATATTACACTTGCCATCATGCCAGAAAAGCAAACAGCTGCTCCTATGAATAAATAAATGATTCATTGATGATTAAATGCTTTGTTTAGTTAACTTTGGAAAGGAAGGAAAGGAAAACAAAAAGGATGTGTTGAGAGAATGAAAAGAGACTGCTGTGTTTCAGTCAGAATTACTTTATTGGATGATCACTGACTGTTGTACTGATGAGTTCAGGCCTGCAGCTTCTGTTTGGCGAGCACTAGGAGACAATATTCTCTCTGCTCTTTCTGTCAGAACATCTGGACCGGCTTCCTTGTAACAGTGAACAGTACAAAGGTTGATTAGGAAAAGATCCAGTGTCATAGAGTGTTCAATACAAACTGTATACAGGCAGTGTGTGTATGCCTGTGTGTGTGTGTGTGTGTATGTGTGTGTGTGTGTATATATATATATATATATATATATAAATTCATAATTTTCTTATGTGAATACTCACAGCACTTGTAGAGCGTGTTGAGCCTGGCGATGTCGTTGCGGCTCATCTGCTTGGCTTTGCCAAAGGACACATTGGAGTTAGGGATTGGGACCATGGTGGGCTGGTTATTCTTAGAGAAGGCATTCCTACAAAAGGGCACAGAGCAGTTAGACTGAACCATAGCACATCCTGCACACACAACACACACACACAGCAGGGCTGACGTGCAAGCCAGTTGTTCTCACCTGTGGTACTGCATGACAGAGTTGTAATCGTAGGGAGTGCCCTGGTTGAGGGTGGCAATCTTCCTGAAGTTGTGCTCCTTTCCTAAAAAAAATGAAGAGGACAAAGTTAATGTTTGATTGATTTGAATTCAAGATGTTTGTTCTAGACAGAAAGGAGCCCAGTTGCTGGAGAAAGATCCCAATAAGCAGCAGAACTCCATGGTTTGGTGCGGATGATACCTGCAGTCAAACAATGAGCTTCTGTTTCATGTAGGATCAGTGTTGTGCCAAAATTTTTATCAGTGATATTAGGGCTCTTTTTGTCCACTAGGAGGCACAAAGGAGCCATCATATTTACAGAGAGTTTTTTCCATGCCAGTAATGATTTTTTTCTGTGGAGTTTTTGAACTTGACAATCATTGTGGGAGGAAGGCCTTGGGAAAAATGGTCTTTTCAAAGGACTAAAGACTTTAAACATTAGCTTGAACAGTTTCATGACTTCACCTGTCTAACATTTCTGCTTTTTTATTTCTTCAATGGATCCGTCTCCCAGACAGAACTGTGGCACCCCACAATACCACAGTGTATATTTTGCAGAATTGTGTAATATCAGTGTTCTTGCCTGGCTACAGGGTTTCATTATCAAGTGCTTCACCAGGTTGATTACTGAAATATAAATTAGGCTTGTTTGGCTTTTTAGGGGGAATAAAACTCGACACAGCATCAGATAAGTGTCTCTTATTTGAATCTTAGTTGAATGTACTTGTCAGCAGTTTACTTGGTTCTCTCTCTAATATGCCATTTGGAATAATAAAAAGCTCCATTACCAGACTGAACATTGTGCAGCAGGACTTTGATGTGGTTGTCCCTGTCAGAGCGGGTTTGTTCATGGTTGAATCCCAGAGCATGGAGCAGCTCATGCTGGACGGTGCCATGGTAAAGGCATCCCCTACGGGCCAGAGACACCACCTGCTTACCACCACGACGGCCAACGAAAGAGTAGCAGCTGGAAAGGATCAGACATAATTTGAAAAAAAAAAGAAGTCTGAGCTTCAACTAAAAGCTTTCAACTCAAACTGTTCATTTATGTCAATTTCTTACCCATTCTTGGACTCAATGCTCAGCCAGTCACGGTCGCTGCTTCTGCTGGGCCTGAAGCGGATGCAGGAGAAGGAGGAGAAGGACTCCAGTCCACGGGTGATGATAGCCTTCTCACGGGAGGCTGGCGGGATGACACCACACAACACTTAGCTTTTTATTCCACTGCACAAGAAAAAATGTTGGCCCCAATACCCAATATATAAGTAGTGTTTTTATCTGGAAATTATCTTCGAAAAAATGTGGGTCGTATTATATTCCAGTCAATTATGTATTCACAGCAGAAATGTGTTTGAATGTATTGGAATATGTAGAGATTACCCTTGGAGCAACGGCTTCCTATAGAGAGTATTGCATTAAAGGTTGCTTGTAGCCTTAACAATGCTAGGGCAGTGAGTTTCACTAAGTCCGTTCATACTGTGTTTTTTGTAGTTAGTCATCCCTAAAAGTGTTTAGTGAGTTCAGTTGACCATAGAGGAGTTTCTGTCGGCCCATGTTAAAGGAAAGGAAATAAATTCCTGAGGAGTGGAAATGAGTCAAAAGTGTCTCCTGGTGTCTTCACTGCAGAAACAGCGAGACTATGTAACTTTTGCTAAACAATGATCACTGTGGCCACAAGCAAGAGAAAATCATTCTGACAGGAGAGAGAGTGAGTAGGTGACTGATGGATAGGCTATTTGGAATTTATTAATATATATTATCATTTTATTTCTATGTTGTGCTTTAATAGAAGTATTGCATGTTTTACTTTACAACAGAAAAGGCTTCATGGATGAAGGGTTTATTTTTCCTGGACGAATAGTATGCAGAGCAAACTTTACCAACAGTTAGAGTCTTAAAGTTTTTTGTATCTTCAAAAAGTCTTTTTCCAAAAACAGCTGTTGAAAGAGCTGGGTATCTTATCATTGGGTCATCTTATATTCAGGCCAATAATGTGTATGTGCAGGGTTGTCGAACGAGTTCAAGCATGATGTGATTCTTTAAGAGTAAAAAATTGCAGATTGGACAAGTGACTAAATGCTTTCTAATTCACTGGTTTCGTGAATCCTTACTGTATTTGATTTTATCTTTTGCTGCCTGTCGTTTAGCTGTTAAAATATATGTTTGTTTTTTAATTTTAGTCATTCCTGTCATGTCTCCAGGGGACATGACTGCTGCAAATAATAAGTTTAGTAGCAACAATTAGCAGCAAACATACCCTTCTCTGTTTGATGCTGGTAAATGAACAGTTTGATCTCTGGTTATTCTGACTCAAACCTTTTGACAAAAAGGCTGCAGATAGACAGAGCATATTTGGGCCTCCCGAGCCTTCGTCTGAAACTCACAGAAGTGATTGGCGATGTAATAAGGAATGTAGACCTTCCCGTCGGTCCACTTGCCCCACATGCAGCCTTGGCTGGTGCAGGGGTCAGCGTTCTTCTCAGCCTCGTTGTCAATGGCGATGTCTCCACCAGTCAGGATGGGATCATTGTCGGAATGGACTAAAATATATCACACAGCAACTTAAAAACTTAAAAATGTTGAACTGCCACTAAAAATAATCAGAAGAGACTATTGAAGTTGGAACATCAATAGTCAACATGAGGAGCATGGTGACTGCAGCAGCTCACACTCACTCAGATTACTGTTGGCTCTCTCCAGAAGTTCAGAGACAGAAAGCTCCCCTGAGTCCTCCTCTGCAATGTCCTCTGCTCAGTGATATCAACAACAACACAATTTCACTTTGCATAAAAATACACCAGTCCCAATACTGCACAGGTCAGTACAATAGCTCTGATCATGAGAATGGACTACATACCTGCCTGCAGGGAGAGGAGGAAAAAACAAACATGTTAATTCATAGAAACACAACAGGAAATTACAGATAAAAGTTAATACTGTGTCTTATAGTAGCACCTTCACAATGAAAATATCCAAGTTACAAAGAAAACAGCTTAAGAGATACACCATCAGCATAATAGCAACAGCTTACAGCTGCAACTAAAAGACTGAAGTTGTAAATTAAGATAAAGGAGCTGTTTCTCTCCACAGCAGCCTTCTTTAAGGGCTGGTCTGTGCCACAGAATATCCTGCTGTCATTTACTAGTGAATAAAAACTTAACTAAGGTGTGAATGAAAGCTCAATTGAACCTCCTAACAGAATCTTTGTAAATAAAAGTTGACAGGCTTCTTCTTTGAGACAGGAGGCCAATCATGGTTGTGACTGTGCAGGACAAGTTACATAAGCAGTTTAACTGAATGTTACTGATATCTAAAACATGCAGCTTTTAACATGCAATAACATCTACACTGTGATATAATGGGCCTCGAGATGGTCATGCCTCATTGTCGGCCCAACAGCAGGCAGACAGAAGCAGCAGAGCCAGCGCTGAGAACTTGAAAACAGACATGCGAGCCATCCCAGCAGACCTGCAGGACACAGGCAGGAATCAGCTACAGCCTCTCCTTCCAGTAAAGGTACAGTGTTTCAACCAAAAACAGATCTTTCAAATCTTCAAACACTGGAAGAAAGTGTACACTTCTGCTTTAGGTTCTGCTGCAGACATTTGCAGCTGAACTCACCTTGGATCTTCTATGTGGACTTCTGCATCTGAGGTTTGACTCCAGGTTTTTATATATGTTCAACTGTGTCGGTAAGGCCAAATATGGATTATCTGAGTACTACGAAAGCTGAAGAATCAGCTAAACTGGCAGGCTTATCAGTCACATAATGTCCACACACGTGTTTGAAAGATCTCTACACCAACAGTATGTGGTTGGGAATTGGACACTTGTAAAAAAAAAAAGGGAGTTGCCAGCATCCAGTGATATTTCTGATATTTCCAGAGTCGGGAAATATTGTAGGAATTATAACAGGGTGCACTTCCCCCCCTAGAAGACCTGGCAGCAGGTCTTTACACAACAAGACTGATGAATAAAATAATTGCCAATGTGAACAGGGCAGGAAAAAGAAGGTCGAAAATATAATTTTATATAGATAATATTATCTAAATGGATTATATTTCTAACATTCTAACCTATTTCAGTTTTTATTAATTAAAGATCATCTAAAAATACCTTTCTATATATTTTAGGAATATTGTACGCAGTACCTCAAGTCAGAAAGGTAACTAAGCTGCATTTACCTACAGCAGAAAGTTCAAGTTATTTAATTCACAAACCAGTTTCCTAAAAGTTCATATGAAACTGTTCTGCATTAGCAGTGCTGTGTTTGAGAAGTGGAATACTAGCCAGAAATGTTCAGAATGAACTAATTTGCAAATTGTAGTCAGTGGAACCCTTGATATTGTAACATTCTCAGAATGTACCTGCAACTAAAAGTTCTTTTACCGGCTGTACTATCTATACTGGACACAATTGGACCCTGTATCTATTAAATACTGAAAATACAGGCCCAAAACCAAAGGTCTGCAAATTGTTACGAAACAGCAGCACTTACTAACTGGAGGAAAGGCAAGAATTAGGCTGCACTGTTCTGCTGAAGTGGAATGTAAAGGGTAGCATGTAACCGAATCTAATGAAACATGAGGTTGTGTGAGATTTTTGTCTGCAGGACATAAATACTAGTATGTTCTTCAAAACACTCTTCTTCAAACACGAGGATTCACTGCAAACTTTGGGTCTCTTGAAGAGCAACTTATATGAACACATTAGCTCTAAAGTGGCACGTACAAGTGATTTTCTCATACTTGCCTTAATAAAGGCAAGGGTTAAACTGGATCATCTCTTCAGCTATACACACACATATATGTATATATATGCCAATAACTAGAAACCAGGACTGTAGGAATTCTAGCATCATTGATTTTACTAATGATGAAATCTCACTAATGTGCACCTTGTCACGAACAGGTAACGTTTCATCAAGCTGTAAAAAGTGACTCACAACAAGTTTGTGCAGTTAAGAGAGTTTGGTGAATCCAACTTGAAACACTCACAGAGAAAAGTCTGGGAAATTCAGGTTCCGAGTACAAATGGTCTTTCATTTGGCCCAATGACTTTGAAGGTAGGTCAAACTGATTCTTTCAATTTGTGGTGACAGTTAAACCAGACTAAGAGTCTACAGTCACACTAGAATCTCTTTGATGTGGTAGGTACAACTGGTTTGTATAGTGATAATGCTAACATGCTGATGTTGCAGGCATAATGTTGACCACGTCAACCATTTTAGTTTAGCATGTTAGCGTGCTAACATTTGCTGCTAAGTAGCAGTAAACCAAAGTGAACTACAACGTGAACTAAAGTACTGGACACAGTACAAATGCTGACCTGACAAACGTCAGGGATTCATCAGGTATTATATTTCAAAGAAACATGAATGTCTGAACCACATTTCATGACAAGTCATCAAATAGTTGCTGAGATATTTCAGTCTAGACCAAGGTGATGGACCTACAGGCTGCCTAGCCTCTAGAGCCATGACATTAGCATGGGTAATAACAATTTAAGTATGAGAAAATGTGTGTTATAATTAATGTGCTCTAAACATCTGATTAGCAGTTTCCTGATTTTTCAGAAAAACAACACAAACTTTAGAATAAATGGTCATTTTATATAGATTACAGAAGAAATATAAGCTTGGAAGCACCTGTAGATTCCCTGCTCTTTCACGTATCATTTTATTTTTTGAGAAGACACAAGGACACTATTTTTGCCCTCTCACACATATACAGTATGTTCTCTTCATTTGTTTGGCCTGTTTTTAAATTTGATGCTGTAAAACCTTTACTGATATGAATCATAAAACATGCATAACTGTTCAATTAAAAGGATTTTAGTTCACAGGAGTAAAATGGAAAAAAATCCGTAGATAAATTAAAGAGAGCAAAACAAGCAATACTGAGTAAGGTTCTCACTAGTTCTTACATCAATAGACATGTCACAACACAAAACCACAATATCTGTGTTTAGAAATTTCTTGGGCTCATTCTTGCAATATGATGAGAAGTTGTTGCAGCAGACCGGATAACATAAGCTCAGCGCTATAGAACTGATGCACAGCCTGCAGAATTATAATACAAAACAATGACATAATACCCAGTTTGCCCATAAATCCTGAACAGAAACAATGAATTGTCATAAATCAAATTTTTAATGGTTATTTTGAGTATTTATCATTACTTTTTCATACATTTTATATGCATAAGCAGGTGCCTGTTATTAACAGATACAAATTAAATTTTACACATTCATTTCAATTTCTTTTCACTGATTTCAAATGTAGTTCATTGTTGTTTTGCAAAATTTAGTTACTTTAATCTATATGAATTATATTATTGTATATTATATATACTGTATATGTGTATGAAATAGTACATAGTAGTTTTTTTTTTTTGTTTCTTAATGTAAAATATTGTGCATTTATTTTTTACATTTGTACTTAGGGATTATTGTCAACAGCAAATATCTGTTAAATATGTTTTTAAAATGTGTTTCAAATGTAGTCTTTATGTCGAGGTATCTGTCAGTCAGATTAAAGCTGGAAAAGATAAAGTCTCATGTTTGTTGTTGATGACCGTACTTATCGCAATTATGTTTTCATTAAGGCAGTCTCAGACAATGATATAACCAACATGGCTTTAATAATACAAAGGCAAACTCTTACTGTAAAGCAATACATGCAATGTGTGTTTCTTTTTCCTCCAGTTATTGTTCCTGTTTTTGCATGACTTTGCAAGATTGTGTGTATACCAAACACATATTGCAACTGTGGACACCATTAGGAGAAGTTGTAACACCAAATAGGCTTTTTTTTCTACAGCTCTGATTTTATCCATGTGTTGTGTAAATGTGCAAACGTTAATGTAATAACATAAACATGAAAGAAAATGTAATTAATTTGAATGTTATTGTTTGTTCTGCTGTACCTGTAGCTGCTTTGTGTATCTCACTTCTCAGTCTGTGTGATACACGTTGAACTGTCACTAACTTTCAAGGAGAGGCTTTACATTTTTACAGACCATCAATTATGTTTAGATATGTACTTTGATTACATTTTCAAGTGGGCTCTAACTGTAACTCATTGGTTTATTGTTTATTAATAGGCCATAATTCACAGTCTACAATACGAGTATTATAGGCATAATTTCCCCCAATTTATTACATGTGAGAGTTTAACTCCATAATGAAGTCTTTATTTATTGTGAAAACATGGGGTTTTCTTGAATTTAGTTTCAGTGCAACATGACATAAATCACTGATGTAATATGATAAACTCATTAATGGGTTGGAGGTTTCTTGCTTTCTTAATAAGCCAGTCAGAAAAGTTGTTAAGTCATCTGCAATTGTAATGTTAATAGAGTGATAGCATGTATTTCCCTGCATGAGTGTTACACAAGCGTAAGGGACAAGAGTTTGTACTGTAGGTTCATCAGGCTCTAATATTTGAACATGTTTACCTCAGCTTTGGTGACAGACAGAATGTAAGAATGATATGAGTAGGTGACAGAGACTCGAGGAAACTTGTCTGGGCCAAACTATGTTAAGTCTAGGATAGTTTGCAGTATCCATATATGGTGACACTAAGAAGACAAATGAAGAAACAGCTGATGCTGTTTTACTTTACATAACACAGCTCCATTCCTTGTGAAATTGTCATTCTCTGCTACTGATTCTGTCACTAACGTGAATGAACCGAGCTTGTCATCAAACATCTGACTCTTCAACTATGCAGACTTCATCCCTGAAATCCACATAAATTACACATTAATTACATAAAGTAATTATTGAAGGGTTCTTATAATAATCCATCCGGTCTACTGTGTAGTTGTGAATGTTATTAAGATTTTAATAAATGGATTTTAGTCTGCAGCATTTTCATGGCTTGTAACTGATCAATAAATTACTAATAAATGTATCATTAACCACTGATAAAGCCATTAGATATAACATGTACCCTTATAAAGGCTGTCTTATGCTGAAGTTATGCTTCTCTGAAGATACACATGTATGTCCCCATGGACCAACTCAGAGAGGGGCATTATGGGTAACCGTAGATTTCAGAGATTTACACTGGAGTCAATAAGGACAACAACATCTCAACAACATGCTGTGCAGACTTGTACATCAAGTAAGCTAATTCACCTCCTGACGGGAGGTTGGTTCAAATGGAAACAAAAACAAACGGAAACTTGATTACTTTCAAGCAAAAAAGAAACTGCCACACAAACGTCTTCAAGTGATCCCCTTGCATGTTCGCCTTCATGCAGTCTGGAGAAACATATCTCCAGGTTTATTGGAAAGTAAACATCTATCCTATTTAAGTTTTTCTTTAAACCCCTGAACATCCAGTTTTCCCCTTTATTGGACCTTTAAGATTGGAAAAAACATCTTACTCCACTCTGTTACCACATTCAGCTTGTTTCCATCCCTTATTAAAGTTATATGATATTCATACTGAGTGAAATATTCAAACCCTTGTTTTTTATCCACCATCATTGGTGTTTTAGGTGGCAAAAAAGGGTGGGGTAGCAATAACTACTGTGGACAGATGCGAAATTTTCACAATTTTACTTAATTTTGGCATAATGCACTATTTCACATTTTCCACACAGCGTAATGCAGGTCATAATCCAACTGAGCACATACGTGTTCCCCTCAACTTACTGGTTATTTTGCACCATTTCGAATTTGTATGTGTTATTATGGGTGGCTATTTTTGCTCTACTGAGAAGGCCCAATTTTCACTCCTGCTGCTTTCAGGTGTAGTATTCTGTCAGAAAATGCTTGAGATCCTGAAAGCCCACTCTTGACCCCAGGTACCATCCCCTCTAAATAGCACTCACTGAAAGCACCTTCTTTGAAAAGCTAGCAGTTTTTGCCTGAAGAATTACTCCATATTAAATCCGTTAAATACAAGCACGGTCTGGATGGTGCAATAAAAGTGGCCCCAAACTTTACACTGTTGGCAGGCTACATCACTGTTGGACTGGTGGTAAAGGCTTATCAGTCAGCTGACCTCCTGCCAGAAATGTCAAAGGTTGTGGACAAAGTGATCCAGGGTTAAATTTCCTGGGACAACTGACCATGGTTTGGAGGCATATTTGGCTGAGGCAGTCTGGATTGGAAGATGCATACCGAACTACTGTCTTGTAGGCCAGGATAAACCCTGATGAGGTGTTCAGGCCTGTAGCAGAGGCTGAGATGGATGTGGCCAAAAAACTCAGGTTGCATACAAAGTCCATCCATCAGCCTGTACTGTTAAGGCCTGCAGCTCAAAGATGCATTGGAGAGCGGGGCAGTCTCCAGTGGCCCTAATTTTCAGGAGTGCCCCGATCATGCATCTACAAAGCCCCACCAGCACCCCTGATGTTGCCCACCTCCTGACACAAGTCTTCTCTTTGATGCAATGAAAGCCATTGTGCACTGCTTAGCATCAGTGTAACACACCTTGTCAGTGGGTGATCAGTACTCTAGAGTTTGGGTACTCCCGGAAGTTCAGGACCAGTCCCCCTTGTTTTCGAGAGGTGGTGAAGACAAAGGTAAGGGACATACTCATTCTGCTGTTCCAGCCAATGAGTATTCTGCCTTACTGGGGGAGGGTGCAGGAACAACACTGGGGAAGATAGACCAGAACTTCTGATGAGTCCCAATCAGGCTTGGTGCAGTCTGGGAGGGGAGGTCTGTTACGGGTCATTCGGGTTCTGCACAGCAGACGTGGCATGTAAACCTCTTAGAGATGGAGGTGGTTCACCAGGAACTGAGACACGTCCTGTAGGGGTGATGATAAGGATTAACAGAACGGAATGACGGATGGTGTCTTACATCAACAAGCAGGGCGGTTTGAAGTCTGCCTCCATGCATGCAAGCGTCAGGCAGCAGCTCTTGTGGGCACAGTCCAAACGTGTCTCCCTTAGAGAGTTTTATCTCTCAGGTCCCCGAAATCTAGCTGCAGACCTGCTGTGAAGGGGGGACCCCCACCCCAGTGAGTGACGCTTACACCCACAAAGGATGGATTGGTATGGGCAGAGACGGACCTCTTTGTCACAGAGGAGAACAATCACTCCCCTTCGGGGTCTTTGATGCACAGCGCACCATGTCAACTGGGGACAGGAGCCTTGAGCCTTTTTACCCCACTTCCTCTTTTGCCAGCTTTCCTCAGGAGGGTAACTTTACTGTGCACAGAGTTGCTCTTAGTGGCACCAAATTGGCTGGGCTGCAGAGACCATGGATGGCAAAGATCCAGGGGCTGCTGGAGGGCAACTCGTGGCATCTTCCAGTCACGTAGGATTGTTATCCCAGATGCAGGGCTCATTATGATACCTAGAGCTCCAGACCCTGAAGCCTTATGTGTGTCCTTTGGGTGACAGCATTGCATACTTGACCCAGACGGAAGGTGACAGACACCTTGCAAGCTTCTTGGATCCCCTCCACCTACCTGCAGTGCAGCAGTAAGCAGAAGGTGTTTGAGACTGGTGTGGTGCTAGGGGGGAGTACCCCTTAACTTGTCACATCTCTGTAATCCTGTCTTCCTCAAGCATCTCTTTGTCCAGAATCAGCTATAAGACGCTGCCTTGCAGCAATCTCTACTGTAAATGGAAGCTGTGATGGTGTGTCCCCAGGAGCACATCCCCCCAAACACTTCTCTGTTTTAAAAAAGCCTGTCTTTTGGCTATTGCCTCAGCGAAACAAGTGGGTGAGCACAGTGCTGTCTCTGTGATTGCGGAATGTCTCAGGTTTGGGGATGAGGACCAGGTGGTCCACCTCTTACCAAACTTGGCTTTTAATCCTAAATTCTTGGCGAGGAATTCTGTCTCTAGAGCCCTGGTGCTGGAGGCTTTCTATCCTTCACCACACCTTTTGCAGAAGCTGAGAGGGTTCACAACTTCATTGTGAGAGCCCTCGAGAGCTACATGGAATGCACTAAGTCCTCAGACAAGCTTTCTTGTTCCATAAAGGGGGACAACATTGGGCAGGACTATTTCAAAGCAGCATTTGGCCCACTGGATAGTGGATCTAATCTCTGTTGCTTATGAGCAGAAAGGTACAGATCTCCCTCCAGGTCTTGTGGCACACTCTACAGGAGGGACGTCAACTTCATGGGCATTGTTTGGGGTTTCTACTTTAGGGGTGTGTACTTGTAGATGATATGTGTACTGAAGCTGGTGGGTTATCTTAATTAGCCTTCATCGGGTTATATTGTTTGAATATAGTTTCATCCTTCTCTTTCTTATGCTCTGTTCTTGGGGTTGCGACAGATGCTTAGGTTTTCCATTTTGTTTTCCTTCGTGGACCTTCTTTTTTTTTTGCATATATTCCATTTTAGCAGCTTTGGCAGTCTGTTTGGGCACGTTCTGGGATGAAACTGTCTGTTTATTGTCATTAACCTGAAGAATCTCTTTTTGTTAACATTACTTTCAGTTGCTAATGATAAGTGCTTGAACTAAGTGGGGTCTGTTTCTGGTGTTCTGTTGAGGTCTGTGGAAAAGGCTCCCTCTGTTGGGTAGTGATATTCAATTAGTCTCTTAATAACCTGTCAAAGTCAGGGAGAAATAGTGAGGACGACAGCTGTTCAGAAAAGTTGAGGCTGCAGTTTTGTGATTTGTTTGTGCATCTAAGAGAGAGTATTATGTTTATGGTCAGTTCTGGTGTAAAATTCAAGATTTTAAGATGTGATTGACCGGTTTATTTAGATAATGAAGTTGTCGTTTGTTTTGAGTATCACCAGTGTATTTCCCTGCTTAACTGATCATTAATGCCTGCAGTTTTTTCCTTGTAACATAGTCTTCATGCAGAGTTTGATAGAACCACACAAAACATGCTGATTGGTAGCATTTAATCAATAAATCCACTGAACCATACTTTATTCAAGTCTCATCTCCGACCAGACGCCCGTAGGGATTCACCTGATCCGAGACAGTTAGCCCCACATTGTAGAATAATTTACCAGGTCAGTAATTGCATCTTCCTCTGTACCTCTTTCTGCCCTGTACGCACCTCACTCCCCTTGTGACTAATTTGTTATAAAGTAGTCCCCTGGTTACAGGTTCATTGGAATGAAATAAAATGAATGTTTAGGTACGGTAATACATATAGTTTTATTAATGTAAGTGAACCTGGAACCATTTAACGTCTTTCAGTGGAGGAGTTTTAATTAGCTTCAATTTTATGTAAGATTGAGAAAACTAATATAATACTTTTGTAATTATAAGTAATACATTTGGCATTTATGTTTCTCATAAATAAGCACAAGTATTTCCAATATCCAACTGTGTGCTGATTTTTCTGTGAGTTTTTAATGAGATATTTATCTGGTTTATTTTACACTAAACTTCAGTGTGTCTACAGCCTTTTAAGTCCTACCAGACCCTCCTGTGGCTCTATCACTACTATTGCATCTTGCACACAGGTTTGAACCCAAAGAAATTACTCTATAATTTGAGAAGATATCAAGTGATCTAAATATGCAGTATTTCTGGCTGAATTTTAGGAAGATGGTGATAAAATGATGCACAAGACGTAGAATTTTTTTTATTTAGTGTGGTTTTTGAGCCTTAAAAAACACATTATCTCCTTTTTGTGGAAGATCTTTGGTTTTTCAACTTTAACTGAGATCTGGGATATAAAATATTTCCTAAAAAAGTAATAAAAACATGTCTTTCTGACCATTATACCTTGAAATTACTAAATTAAGATATGTTTTTCATGTTGAAGTCTCAAACAGATCAACATTTTGGCTTATTAATTGATTAATTTGACCTTTCTAATATCAATGACTGCTTAAATAGGTAGTCTGCTTCTGCCTGGGGACAAATAGCAGAAGACAAAGTCCACATCTTACACAAACCATAGTCAGTTTTAAGTAATAACTGCCACTTCCAGTTTTGCTGAATTTGTCAATATGTCTGTTGAGCAGTATGCCTTTTTAGGATGAAAGTTACTTGGCTTTCCCACCTATATAACTTTGAACACTTTGAACTTTGAACACTTTGAACACAAGCATTTTCTTGGTCTGCAGCTGCTGTCCAATAACCAGCCATGATCCTCCAGACTGCTGTTCTCACTGTGTTCCTCTACTCTGTTCACAGTTTTACTATACAGGTAAGCATTAGCAGACACTTTACATTAATATTGACAGATAGAGACTTATTAAGTAGAGACAGAAAGAATTTTCCATGTCACAATGTGAAAACAACGCAATCCTGATAAAGTATTTACTGTCCCAAATTCAGGTTTTTTCTTCAATTAGATACAATAATCAGCAGTGAAAAGGAATATCATAGTAATAATGACTGACTGCTCAACCCCTAGGGGAACATTTTTTCTTAACTGTGGGGAAAATGACATGGAAACTATGAATTGCAGAAAGCAATGTGTGATTTTGTCTTTCATTTTATACTTGTTTTTAGATTCTATAATATATAACAATTATAACAATTGTATAACAATCTAATCCTATGCAGGAGTGCAAACATTAGAAAAAAGAAATACTAATTGACATGATGCCCCCTGTTTTTCCCTACATGTTATCTCTATAGGACCTGCACTTCCCACAGTAGTCTGAAATTAAAGTAAAATCTCTGCTGGAACTAAACTCTCTATCTGAACATTCATAGAAGCAATTTTTCACATCTTTAATTCAGATAGAATCACCATGGTTCCATGTGCATTCAACCAACTTTTTGTTTACTCCGTGTCTTATTACAGGCTTCTTTTGAAAAGAGTGATGAATACTCTGGTAAGACTTGACTACTTTTCTTACAGTAAAATGTTGTAAGTCCTACATCATGCAACTGATACCTGAACAAACTATTTCTATTCCATAGGCAACACCATTGAGGATGATGACTTCAGTGTCTCCACACTGATAGAGAAGGCCAATGCTAACATTGGTATGTTCATGTCCACTGAATGTCCACCAGCACATGTACAGTAATTGAGAACAAGACAAACATAATCTAACCTTTAAAATTCTAAATATTCATCAATATTGAGCCTAATACTGTTGTTACAGTACATACCTGGAAGTACACAGCAGAGAAACTTCATTCCAAACTGAACCATCAGTTTGGAAGAGCTTGTATCAGACCCACATTTGACATAGCATAGCTTAACACAGCAGTGAAGTCGAGAAAATGAAATGCAGTACCATAAAAAAGATGAAAACATTTTCTCAACCATCCTAATGTTGTTTTGCAGGAAAGAACTTGAATGAGCCTCTAGTGATGTTTGGAGACATAGCAGTGCCAACAGGTCTACAGAACGCTGATCCCTGCACATCTCGAGGCTGTCTGTGGCCTAAAGCCAGTGATGGCAACGTCTACGTGCCATTCCGCATTTCCAGCGTTTACTGTAAGTTTCAACAAGCAGACAAGACTTCTTATTTTGGTTCTGTAGCTGTGAATATAACTCATAACGTGCTTATAGTCCACCAATATCACATGCACAATTCGAGATAGTAGTGCTAGAAGGCTGGTGGTAGCAGTGAATAGATTTCTAGTAGTAGCAATGGCAGTAGTGGTACTATTCCTTGTATAGTAATAGGAGTAGCAGTAGTAGTACTGGTAGTAGTAACAGATACATTATAAGAGGGGAGACAGACCACTTAAAGCGATTTGAATAGACAAGTCCATAACTCCAAAGATGGTGGTTGTATGACACATATCCCACCCTTCTCCACAAAAGCCAATCATCTTCTTTAGAACAGCCGAACAGAAAACATATCAAGCCAATCATGTGGGTGTACTGACACAAGCGAAACCTTGTGAATGCGTAGTAGAAGCATAACCTGTGGGAAAAAGCATTTTTAACCTTATTTTGGGGCAAAGCCACCCACCAGTCTTAAGCAGTCTTTATCAGATTTGACTGGTGAGTCTATAAATGCGGTTTTTATGTCCTAGTGACCATTGAATGTGAAGTTTTGGCTCTCTCTCCATTCAATTAGACAGGGGATTTTTCTTGTTAGCCTGAAATAACTGCTTTGGTAGTAGTAGTAGTAGTAGTGGTAAAAGTAGTAAAAATAGTAGCAATGGTAGCAGTAGTAGTTGTAATGCTTGTAGTAGCCATATGGAACTAATAGCAGTACCGATAGCAACATTATATGAAAAGCAGTTGTAGTAGTAATAGTAATAGTAGTAGCAATATGGGTATAGATTTAGCAGTAGTGCTAGAAGTAGTTAGGTGGCTAGTAGCGGCTGTAGTCATAGCATTAATAAGGGTGGAAGCAGAAAATGAGAGTGATAGCAGCATTAGCAGTAAAGGTTGTACTTGTCGTAGAAGCAGTATACTAGCAGTGGTGATAGTAGTGATAGTGATAGTAGTAGTAAATGTAGTAGCAATATTAGGAATAGCAGCTGTAGTTGACGTATTAGAAGTACCAGTGTAGTAGTAGTATTTGTAGTATTAGTAGTAGCAGTAATAATAAGGGTTTTGCTGCTAAAATATTCATTTTAAATGAATGAAAATTACAGAACTGCTACTCGCTAAATAATAATAATTAATGTTCTTTTTTTTTTTTAAACTGTTAAGCCCGAAGAGAGAGAAATAGAATAATCCGAGGTCTGCAGTCATTTGCCCAGTCCACCTGCATCCGCTTCATCCCCTTAGACAGACAGAGGGACTTTGTGGACATCCAGAGTCGCTCAGGGTATGGACCAAACAGTGCACATACCACATATGCATACATGAATGCAAGGCCATAGTAAAAATCCAACACTTGAAAACTAATTTCCTGCCTTAGTGATGGTTTATTGATTAGCACTCGCAAATAGACCTGTTTTCCCCAAAAACGTTTGTTTCCACATCAATTACTGACACTTCTTAGTTAAATATTAGGCTATTTATTTCCACGATTACAGTTCCAGCGCAAAATGGTGTATAAACGTCAGCGTGACCTTTTCGTGCATGTCCTGGCCCAAGTGTTATTACTGGTAAGGTGTTAAAATAATAAGTGTCCCATCAACAACTGATGGAAACATTAATGGAGCCTAACCTTCCGCAAAGCTAGCAAATGAAATATGCTCAGAGTGTATGGGCTGTGCGCTAGCCAATGCATGGAATGTTTGTTAGCTAACTTACGTTCCAACAGGAATTTAGCATAACATTGTGAGACAATAATCATCATGAAATGATAATTTTCATAACACTTTATAAAAACAATTGCAATCAACAGTGATATAGCCTACGTAACACTCATATTACATTCTAGTTTTCCCCTTTTTAATAAATTTGAAAGTAATGAAATAGAGAGACATTGATTGTACCTACCACAGCAGTCGAGTCTTTGAACAGCTTCTGTTGGGATATGGCAACATCACTTGTACAAACCACACACAGAACTGCAGTACACCATAATACCAGAACTGGTAGTAATAATAATTTGTTTAGTTTATGATTATGATCACATATGCTTATGCTTGTTTGGGACGGTGATACATGGGAGGCTGTAGCATCGCAAAATTGTTTTAATTGACATTTTTCATATCAATATATTGTGGGGACATTTTGAGCATATTTGAATATTTGGGTGGTGGTGGGGGTGTGGGGATGGTGGTGGGGGTGTGTGTGTGTGTGTGTGTGTGTGCGTGTGTGTGTGTGGGGGGGGGGGTGTACAGTGGTTAGCACTGTTGCCTTATAGTAAGAAGGTTTTGGGTTAGAACCCCGGTTCAGCTGGGGCCTTTCTATGTGGTGTCTGCATGTTCTCCCTGTGACTGTGTTGGTTTCCTCTGGCTACTCCGGCTTCCTCCCACACTTCAAAGACAGGGGTTTAACTGGTGACTCTAAATTGCCAATAGGTGTGATTGTCAGTGTGACTGTTTGTCTTGGGGGGGGGGGGGGCTATATATATTATAATTACAGTCCTGCATAAATGGACTCATAGACACTATTTACACCCAGAGCTGGCAGATTTGTCATCAAACATGAAGTGTCTCAGGTCAAGGGAAGAATTGTGGCATATTCTCAAGGGGCTGCCGAGGCTGTTTTACTGTTGGTAGTTTTATTCACTGCTCTCTTTCAGGTGTTACTCATTTGTCGGGCGTCGTGGTAACGACCAGACGGTGTCTTTGAGTCGCAGGGGCTGTGTCTTCCAGTCAGTCATCCAACACGAGCTGCTCCATGCCCTGGGCTTCAACCATGAACAGACCCGCTCTGACAGGGATGAGCATGTTCGCATCCTGCTCCAGAATGTCATTCCCGGTGGGTCATGTTACAGATACAGTCTTCACGAATAATTTGAAAGATTTTCATTATGTAGAGTACAGGTGGGACTTTAGGAATGCTCTTGCAAAAAACTTGTTTTAAGAACACAAGTGAAAAATGAAAAATGGACAATAAATAAACCCAAATATCATTTTATATTATTTCAGCAGGTATATAGAAGTTGGGGGTGCGAATGATGTGCTTATCAAAACCTCTAGAATGAGCAACCATATGTACAGAAATAGTGAAATACGTAGTTTCCTGCAGAAACAACTATTAATTCTTCTTCACTTACTGCACTTTTAAACCATTCGACTAGCAAACTGTAATAAAACAAAGACAAAATTTGATTGAGCTGTGTGATCCACTGCAGGAATGGAGCATAATTTCAGGAAGATCAGAACAAGGAACCTTGGCACTCCCTATGACTACAACTCTGTCATGCACTATGGAAGGTAGTGTCTCAGTTCTCCCATTGAAATTAATAATAATATAATACAACAATACAATTATGCAATTATGAAATCATGTGACATATATATATATGTCACATGATTTCATAATTGCATAATTGTATTGTTGTATTATATTATAATACAGTAAGTATTATATTATATTATATATATATATATATATAGTATATATACATGTATCACAACTAAGAATTTTCAAAGTCTCTCTTCAAACAGTATGCACATGGCCACATGTATATTGGATGAGTTACTGGACACTGCAGTCATTCTTTCTTTCCCTGCTATGCCATGAAGAGATCCTTCCCTAAAGGAAGCCCAATCAAAGAGACAAAATCCACAGTCTTCATCCTCGTTCTGTGGAAAATTTGATTCTAAACTCAGCTGAGGCTAATATGATGTTTAAACAATTCAAGTGTTTATCTTCCAAAGCTACACTATTTTAGCTACAAATTCCAAGCAAGGAAATGGTGTGTGAAAAGCGTGGGAACTTTGTATTGAAAGGACTCAAACTTTGGAAGATAATAACTATTAGCTTATTAGTTTCAGATGAACTTTAGAATGCATTTTTGCAAAAGGTTTGTGGATTTTCTCCCCATCACTCAATGTCCCAATCTCTTCACAGCCACTATGAACAGGATAAATGATTACAGAGTTCAGTAACTATTTCAACGTACATACAAGCATGTGGATACTGTTTTACGACAGACTTTGAAAAAATATGAACCCTAGCATTTTAGCCAAGCTTTTGTCTAGATTCTAGTATTTACTGCAATTTTAATAAATAACTGCTAAATGTTTTTTTTTTCTATTTACATTCACATATCTTTAAACTTGCATTAATTTATTTTTTGGCCACGTGGAGGCAGCACAACAAGCTGTAAACACAAATCACCTTTTAAAGTTGTTGTGGTGAACGTATTGTTTACAGATCCAGCAGATATAGAGCAGTATTAGCATTTCAATGGTCAATATTCACTCCCCTTATAACTGGGTCTCGGTCTCCTCCAGCTCCTGAGGGAAACATCTGGCTCTTTAGCTGCTAAATGCTCCACTATGTCCAGCTGCTGGTCTCTAACTGTGTCTGTCTGCTGTTTGGTGATCAGCAAAAGCCATTTTCTTATCTGAACTCTGGACAGTTTCTGAAGAATCAGCTGTGGATATTGTTCAGAGTTGCCATTTTACACATGCAGCACACAACCGAAGATTGTCCACTCGCTTGCTGTGAATTCTCTGGACAGTTACCTGCTTTATTTACACAGTGACTCAATCAGACAATACTCCAGACATTGCACTTGGGAGCTGGCAAGGTAAAGTCCATTAAATGTCCAGCCCAACTGATTTAGACATTTGCGTTCTCACAGACAACTCCTCCTGGTAATGTCTAGATAAGTTCAGGATTGCAGTGCATGTGTTAGAGCAATTACATAGCTGATAAATTGCAGGATATTTTTCTCAGGAGTTGGTTTGGAACAAACCAGAGCTTTGAGGAGAGGGAATGTTGGAATTTCATTCATCAAGTGGACAAAAACACCACTCCAAATGACTATAACAGCTTCATAAGGTCATAATACATGTTTTCAGACTGCTCATACATTTTTAAATGGTATTCAGCTCTACAGGAAGGAACTAGTTGTTTTTGTTGTACAAAATCTGAGCAGTTTAAAAGTATGGTTTGTGGCAGCTGGTGTACAGTTTAAACCTCTCATCACGACTATGGGTTTGCCCCATAGGTTTGCTTTCTCTAGGAACAGGGAGCCAACCATCGTCCCCATCCCTGACAACAATGTAGTCATTGGCAGGGCCAGCCAGATGAGTCCTACTGACATCCTCCGGGTGAATCGCCTTTATCGATGCAGTATGCACCTTTTTACACATTTTACCTACTATCACCCCACCACCCCGCTCCCCTAAACTCAATAACTACATACTTTTTTCTATATCTATCTATATCAACAGTGTATTTCTCCTTAGCGACCTACATTCTCACCTGTCTTCCGACCTACCTACCTGGCTAACTGCTAGCCTACCCACCTACTGACAGTACTCTCTTATACCATCTTCCTACTGTACTAACAAAATTGACAGACAAATGAAAACAAACCTAGAATGCAGCAGTGCCTTAAAGAAATCAAGCAGTTTGCTGTCTTCTTGTATTCACTACAGATTCAACTGCTTCCAGACCTGACCTGGAACCCGTGCAAAGAAACCATTTCCTTTAGAAATGAAAGTAAGTGGGCTTGGATGTTTTTTAAAGAATTTCAAATGTCTTACTGTATGTGCATCCCCTTGTGTGTGTGTGTGTGTGTGTGTGTGTGTGTGTGTGTGTGTGTGCACACCTATACATATTAATTCAATATATTTCAATATTTTTAACATTTTACCTCTCTTTACAACAGGAAATCAAGAGGAGAGGAGGAAGATTGATGCAGCTTTTATCTACAAGCAAAGCCAGAAATTAATCTTGTGCTTACTGAACATGCTTTAACTAAATTCGAAATTTGACTAAATTCACTTTTGTGCTGCTGAGAACTGAAAAGTATTTACTTTTTAAACTTACATGAAGGACTGCTTGTAAGCTTGATGGAATGCTAAAAATGATTAAAAAGATATTTTCGCATATCTTAACCTGTTCTCTCAGCCTGTTTCTATGTGCTAGAAACCATACATATACATATTATATATACATATAAGCGACTAAGTGTTGTACACTTACATCAACAGGAAATTTGAAATTTCAGGTCTGTTTTTTTAATCAAACAAAAAAAGATAAACATTCATCTAGAGGCAGAACTCAGTGTAAACCTTTGCAGGTGATCCGCAATATACACATTTCCCCACATTGTTGGCCTTCATGAACAGGACCTGGTGTAGCTGCTGGGTAAACACATACAGGTGATCAAACGTAGCACATATTGTTGTTGATAAGCCTTTTTCTAGCCTTGCTCTGAATGCCAGATTCAGCACTCAAAGTTTGTCCGCATATACACACACCTGAGGGAATGAGTCACTTTTTAATTCTGAAAAGATATTGAATGGGCAAACTAACAAATACATCCTGTAAAATATTACACTCTCCAGTACAATATCTTTAATAAATACTACATTTGTGGAAAGAGCAGTTGATTCAGCCTTATGACAGTTTTCAGTTGTTTTGTAATAGACTGCCTTAGACTGTAAAGTGCTCCTTTTACTTTGTCCATCCTCTTTTTGGGTATGAGGTGGAAAAAGTGAAAGAGACTGCGTTTCTTTATACCGCTAGTATATATGCTTTTATTTTGTACACCTTCATATGTTAGGTGTTATACTATAGGTTCATCTTTATATTTAAGGACATAAATATGGTTTCATTTATGAATTTAAAAATCAGACATATCAGTGACTTTTTATCCAATATTTCCTATTTTTGGAAATATTGGTACAGTATAATGATAAATGGAACAAGTGTCCTTTTTCCCACTGATAATAGTATGGAGGTGTCTCTGTCTGTGTATGTGTGTGGACATTATGTGACTGATAAGCCTGCCAGTTTAGCTGATTCTTCAGCTTTCGTAGTACACAGATAATCCATATTTGGCCTTACCGATATAGTTGAACATATATAAAAACCTGGAGTCAAACCTCAGATGCAGAAGTCCACATAGAAGATCCAAGGTGAGTTCAGCTGCAAATGTCTGCAGCAGAACCTAAAGCAGAAGTGTACACTTTCTTCCAGTGTTTGAAGATTTGAAAGATCTGTTTTTGGTTGAAACACTGTACCTTTACTGGAAGGAGAGGCTGTAGCTGATTCCTGCCTGTGTCCTGCAGGTCTGCTGGGATGGCTCGCATGTCTGTTTTCAAGTTCTCAGCGCTGGCTCTGCTGCTTCTGTCTGCCTGCTGTTGGGCCGACAATGAGGCATGACCATCTCGAGGCCCATTATATCACAGTGTAGATGTTATTGCATGTTAAAAGCTGCATGTTTTAGATATCAGTAACATTCAGTTAAACTGCTTATGTAACTTGTCCTGCACAGTAACAACCATGATTGGCCTCCTGTCTCAAAGAAGAAGCCTGTCTGTCTTTGTACTTTTATGTACAAAGATTCTGTTAGGAGGTTCAATCGAGCTTTCATTCACACCTTAGTTAAGTTTTTATTCACTAGTAAATGACAGCAGGATATTCTGTGGCACAGACCAGCCCTTAAAGAAGGCTGCTGTGGAGAGAAACAGCTCCTTTATCTTAATTTACAACTTCAGTCTTTTAGTTGCAGCTGTAAGCTGTTGCTATTATGCTGATGGTGTATCTCTTAAGCTGTTTTCTTTGTAACTTGGATATTTTCATTGTGAAGGTGCTACTATAAGACACAGTATTAACTTTTATCTGTAATTTCCTGTTGTGTTTCTATGAATTAACATGTTTGTTTTTTCCTCCTCTCCCTGCAGGCAGGTATGTAATCCATTCTCATGATCAGAGCTATTGTACTGACCTGTGCAGTATTGGGACTGGTGTATTTTTATGCAAAGTGAAATTGTGTTGTTGTTGATATCACTGAGCAGAGGACATTGCAGAGGAGGACTCAGGGGAGCTTTCTGTCTCTGAACTTCTGGAGAGAGCCAACAGTAATCTGAGTGAGTGTGAGCTGCTGCAGTCACCATGCTCCTCATGTTGACTATTGATGTTCCAACTTCAATAGTCTCTTCTGATTATTTTGAGTGGCAGTTCAACATTTTTAAGTTTTTAAGTTGCTGTGTGATATATTTTAGTCCATTCGACAATGATCCCATCCTGACTGGTGGAGACATCGCCATTGACAACGAGGCTGAGAAGAACGCTGACCCCTGCACCAGCCAAGGCTGCATGTGGGGCAAGTGGACCGACGGGAAGGTCTACATTCCTTATTACATCGCCAATCACTTCTGTGAGTTTCAGACGAAGGCTCGGGAGGCCCAAATATGCTCTGTCTATCTGCAGCCTTTTTGTCAAAAGGTTTGAGTCAGAATAACCAGAGATCAAACTGTTCATTTACCAGCATCAAACAGAGAAGGGTATGTTTGCTGCTAATTGTTGCTACTAAACTTATTATTTGCAGCAGTCATGTCCCCTGGAGACATGACAGGAATGACTAAAATTAAAAAACAAACATATATTTTAACAGCTAAACGACAGGCAGCAAAAGATAAAATCAAATACAGTAAGGATTCACGAAACCATTGAATTAGAAAGCATTTAGTCACTTGTCCAATCTGCAATTTTTTACTCTTAAAGAATCACATCATGCTTGAACTCGTTCGACAACCCTGCACATACACATTATTGGCCTGAATATAAGATGACCCAATGATAAGATACCCAGCTCTTTCAACAGCTGTTTTTGGAAAAAGACTTTTTGAAGATACAAAAAACTTTAAGACTCTAACTATTGGTAAAGTTTGCTCTACATACTATTCGTCCAGGAAAAATAAACCCTTCATCCATAAAGCCTTTTCTGTTGTAAAGTAAAACATGTAATACTTCTATTACAGCACAACATAGAAATAAAATGATAATATATATTAATAAATTCCAAATAGCTTATCCATCAGTCACCTACTCACTCTCTCTCCTGTCAGAATGATTTTCTCTTGCTTGTGGCCACAGTGATCATTGTTTAGCAAAAGTTACATAGTCTCGCTGTTTCTGCAGTGAAGACACCAGGAGACACTTTTGACTCATTTCCACTCCTCAGGAATTTATTTCCTTTCCTTTAACATGAGCCGACAGAAACTCCTCTATGGTCAACTGAACTCACTAAACACTTTTAGGGATGACTAACTACAAAAAACACAGTATGAACGGACTTAGTGAAACTCACTGCCCTAGCATTGTTAAGGCTGAAAGCAACCTTTAATGCAATACTCTCTATAGGAAGCCGTTGCTCCAAGGGTAATCTCTACATATTCCAATACATTCAAACACATTTCTGCTGTGAATACATAATTGACTGGAATATAATACGACCCACATTTTTTCGAAGATAATTTCCAGTTAAAAACACTACGTATATATTGGGTATTGGGCCAACATTTTTTCTTGTGCAGTGGAATAAAAAGCTAAGTGTTGTGTGGTGTCGTCCCGCCAGCCTCCCGTGAGAAGGCCATCATCACCCGTGGACTGGAGTCCTTCTCCTCCTTCTCCTGCATCCGCTTCAGGCCAAGCAGAAGCAGCGACCGTGACTGGCTGAGCATTGAGTCCAAGAATGGGTAAGAAATTGATATAAATGAACAGTTTGAGTTGAAAGCTTTTAGTTGAAGCTCAGACTTCATTTTTTTTTCAACTTATGTCTGATCCTGTCCAGCTGCTACTCTTTCGTTGGCCGTCGTGGTGGTAAGCAGGTGGTGTCTCTGGCCCGTAGTGGATGCCTTTACCATGGCACCGTCCAGCATGAGCTGCTCCATGCTCTGGGATTCAACCATGAACAAACCCGCTCTGACAGGGACAACCACATCAAAGTCCTGCTGCACAACGTTCAGTCTGGTAATGGAGCTTTTTATTATTCCAAATGGCATATTAGAGAGAGAACCAAGTAAACTGCTGACAAGTACATTCAACTAAGATTCAAGAGTTTTATTCCCCCTAAAAAAAACACACAAGCCTAATGTATATTTCAGTAATCAACCTGGTGAAGCACTTGATAATGAAACCCTATAGTCAGGCAAGAACACTGATATTACACAATTCTGCAAAATATACACTGCGTTATTGTGGGGTGCCACAGTTCTGTCTGGGAGATGGGTCCATTGAAGAAATAAAAAAGCAGAAATGTTAGACAGGTGAAGTCATGAAACTGTTCAAGCTAATGTTTAAAGTCCTTAGTCCTTTGAAAAGACCATTTTCCCCAAGGCCTTCCTCCCACAATGATTGTCAAGTTCAAAAACTCCACAGAAAAAATCATTACTGGCATGGAAAAAACTCTATGTAAATATGATGGCTCCTTTGTGCCTCCTAGTGGACAAAGAACACTAATATCACTGATACAAATTTTGGCACAACACTGATCCTACATGAAACAGAAGCTCATTGTTTGACTGCAGGTTTCTGAATATAAAATCATCTGCAACAAACCATGGAGTTCTGCAGCTTGTTGGAATCTTTCTCCGGCAACTGGGCTCCTTTCTGTCCAGAACAAACATCTTGAATTCAAATCAATCAAACATTAACTTTGTCCTCTTCATTTTTTTTAGGAATGGAGCACAACTTCAGGAAGATTGCCACCCTCAACCAGGGCACTCCCTACGATTACAACTCTGTCATGCAGTACCACAGGTGAGAACAACTGGCTGCACGTCAGCTCTGCTGTGTGTGTGTTGTGTGTGCAGGATGTGCTATGGTTCAGTCTAACTGCTCTGTGCCCTTTTGTAGGTATGCCTTCTCTAAGAACAACCAGCCCACCATGGTCCCAATCCCTAACTCCAATGTGTCCTTTGGCAACGCCAAGCAGATGAGCCACAACGACATCGCCAGGCTCAACACACTCTACAAGTGCTGTGAGTATTCACATAAGAACATTATGAATATATATATATATATATATATATATATATATATATATATATATATATATATATATATATATATATATATATATATATATATATATATATGTGTGTGTGTGTGTGTTTATATATATATATACACACACAGGCATACACACACACAGGCATACACACACTACCTGTGTACAGTTTGTATTGAACACTCTGCTATGACACTGGGCCTTTTCTAATCAACCTCTGTACTGTTCACTGTTACAGAGGAAGCCTGTCCAGATGTTGTGACAGAAAGAGCAGAGGGAATATTGTCTCCTAGTGCTCGCTGAACAGAAGCCGCAGGCCTGAACTCATCAGCACAACAGTCAATGATCATCCAATAAAGTCACTCTGACTGAAACATAGCTGTCTCTTTTCATTCTTTCATCACATGTTTTTTTTGTTTTCCTTTCCAAAGTTAACTAAACAAAGCATTTAATCATCATCGAATCATTTGTTTATTCATAAGAGCAGCTGTTTGCTTTTCTAGCATGATGGCAAGTATAATGTTGACATTATAAATTATCTAGGTTGTGGACCAAAAATTTAGAGCAACATAGACAACCTTGAATATACAAGTACCTTTGCAGAGACATGTTTTTTGTTTGGTAATTGCAAACAGTTCCTAGTAAAAAAAAAAAAAAAAAAAATTAAATAGTAGAACATACAACCAACATTTACCAAGACTGGATTTATACTAGGCAGAGTGGCCCACTGTAAATAAAACAAAAAAAGTGATAAAAAATTATTTGAAAACAATATTTTTTTCAGAGGCATTGTTTTCTTTTATATTTATACTTTTATTGATTTCTGATTAAACACAGAGACAAACAAGTCACAATCAAAAAGTTTGCAAAAAGGTCTAACCACTGTATAACCCAATAGATGAGGACTCAAAAGCATGACTCGGAAACTGGCACAGGATTCAATGGTAAGAGTCTTTACTTGCCAAAGATAAGTAAAGACACCGGAAGGCAGTCAATGGAACACGCAAACAAATCTGACAGGGCATAGGCTAGAGCTAGGTCAGGAAAGAAAACTTGCTTGAATAATGAAACCAGGAAGAGGTAAACAGAAGGAAATAATGCTGGAACACTTTGACTCAAAGGACAAAGTGGCACAGGGGAAGGGGAGCAAAGAAACCAAATACACTGAGGAGGGGAGGACAAAGAGACATAGGTGAAGCTAAATGGGGCGGGGCAGACAATCACACTGGCAGGAGGCACACAAGGGCCGGAGGTGAAAGATCTGTAACGAACAAATGTGAGTAACACAAAATAAATCAGGAAAAGATGCAAAATAGAAAATAAGGAAAACACAACCTAAGACTCAGAGTGGGGCAGGACAAGAATACTGCAGTTACATGTAGTGCAGGTAAATTAATTTTTCAGTGTCACGTTCCCACATAATGCTGCAGGTGCAGAGGAGGACTTCTTATTCATGACAATGATTTTCTGTTGTTGTATGAAGGCAGTCTGGATCCAATTTACACAAGCAGCTGATAAATTAAACAAGGCTGCTGTGTCACCAAATATAAATAAACTATGGATGAAGGGGTAATCTGGCCTGTGATAATTTGGACATAATCAGGAATATCTGACCAAAAGTCTCGCAAAAGTGGGCAACTCCACAGCATACGGACTACAGTACCTTCATCCTTCTCGCACCGCAAGCATACTGCATTTCAGCCAACCCCACTTTGTAAAGTCTGGCTGGAATATCTATTAAGTCAAGTTAGGTCAATTTTATTTATATAATGCTAAATCATAACAGAAGTTATCTCAGGGGACTTTTCATATAGTTAGTGTTCAAAGTTATATTTACAGAGACCCAACATTCCCCCATGAGGGTAGGGGGCAAGGAAAAACTCCCTTTTAACAGGTAGAAACCTTAATCAGAACCCGGCTAATGGTGGGTGGCCGTCTGCCTCATCCTCATTGGGTTGAGAGAGAAAGAGAGAGGGAGGGAGAGAGAGAGAGAGAGAGAGAGAGAAGGAGGGAAAGGGAGGGCGGCGAGCAGGAGGAAAGAACATAGGAAAGGAACATAGCACAGTGTAGGTTGCACATAACGATGTATAATAATACTACTAAGAAAAAGAATATGAGTAATAATAACAAGGCAATAATAGGACTAAAAATAAGACTAAAATTAAAACTAATAATAATCAGACTAATAATTGTAATAGCATTTGTAGCAGTGGGTTTTGAGCAGGATCATGGGGACAGTAGATGGTTTGCAGTCACAGATCCAGACTCTGCAGCACCAGGGGCAGAAATACTTGCAGAAAGCGACAGGAGGAGAGAGGAGAGAGACGAGCAAGAACAAAACTAAGAGAGAGAAGTCAAGTTAGTAACAAGCATTGATTCCATATGAATGTGTACAGATGGACGAGGAAGAGGAAGAGAGAAGAGCTTGGTGCATCATGGGAAGTCCCCCGGCAGTCTAGGCCTATAGCAGCATAACTAAGGGGTGGTTCAAGACAGGCCTGAGCCAGCCCTAACTATAGGCTTTATAAGCCTACTCTCATACATGGAGAAGGTGTCTGCGTCCATATATATATATATATATATATATACATATATATACATATACATATTCTCAGAAACAGTGACGTTCAGGAACCTGACCATCCATTCCAGCATTTGCATTTCGGCCCAAATGGGAACGTTCCTGACACGGGTTCCTGAAAAATGGGAACATTTGCGACTAGGGGTCATACAGAGGGGACCGATTTTCTACATTTTGGATGAGACCATCCCAGGAAGGGAAGTGCAAATTCGGGTCCAAAATTCCATAAAGGACGAATGGGCTGTGTTGCCAATTGTCAGGAAACCAGAGAAGGGGAGACAATTAGCATTCCAATTAATATCACAGTTAATATGAATTACAGATACACCTTGCTAACCAAGCTAGTGTGGGGATACCCGATGTAAAGCGCCAAAAGCTTATAGTGGATTGTAGGACATGCGATATTAATCATCCTATGTATCCCCAACGCAATACATATATACATCGGGCATGAGAGGTTTACGGGAACTCGTCTCAGAGACGATGAAAACAGGTGAAAAGTAGAAGGTAGCTCAAGTATGGTAGACAACAGACTGTGATGAGATCCGGGAAGCAGGAAGTGGGCAGGGGGAGGATCCAGCGAAGACAGTACTTAAGACATCGCTAAAAGATAACGAGTCAGATCTCTCTTGTTACCACTTTGAATGCATATGCTCTATGCTGTAACGGAGTGATCTCCGCACTTTGCAAACTGCGTAATAAAACTGAGTGCACTGTCTACAGTCGTCTCTCTCTGTGTGTTCCTTGCTGCATCAACTTTCTCGGGGAGTGGAAATAGTTACCACTCAACACTAGCTAGCTAGTGTTAGCTTTAGCTGATGATGGAAGCTGAGGTTGGAGACAAGAGGAAATTAGGATTCGAAATAAGCAAAATGGATCCATTATATACACAAATCATAGACATTGGTTCTTAAGTTTGATGTAGTGCTAAAAAAAAATCCAAAGATGTATTTACTAAAATGTAGACTTGAAGATTAAACACCAAGGATATGATCAAAGTAGTGACTGACACTACAGTTGAATGTAATATATAATAAATTGCAGCACAGATAGCCTGGAGAAATAAAATCCCTCACCTAAATGTGATGTGACTAAAGCCCTTTCTTAAAGCACATGGAAATCTTTCCGATATTTTACTTTGAAATGAACCACTTTTGTTGTTAATGTATTACACTGGGCCCTGTGTTACTCTGTTGTCTTATTTCCACTTTGGTGTGTCAGGACCTTCTTTTAGCATATGACACTGTTTTAAGATGAGTCATACACACGTTAGAATCTCTATTTAGAAATGCTGTTCAGTCACACATCGTTAATATCACAAAAAAGTTAAAAGTGTGTTCTTATGTTCAATACACAAGTATAGGAGAACATTTGTCATGTAGGATTTTGTTCATACAGTTCATACATCATAGTCCTCAACTGAAGCAGACATTCATGCACCTATCCTGATAAGCTAGTATATGTATTCGATTCATTGTGATCCACCATGTCTTATCTAGCATCTTTCTCTTTTACTGTAATTCAAAAGATATTCACACTGAGAACACTGAACGACTTGTACCAACAGAAGGTGTATTTGGTACCATTCATCTGGTTATGCAGAAGGGAGACTGCATAGAGAACATCCTTAGTTTTCAAATGGCTTGGGATGATGATTCAAGAAAACCACATCCAGTTCAGCTTCCTCTGATGAAAGGACAAACCAACGTTTTAGACGTTTCTTATTCTCTGTCTCTAGTATAGCCAGATTCAGTTTCTTATCTTTGACTTTATTTCTGCTGTTGTTAGATAGATAATGGTAGTAATACTTTTAAAAACAGAACTTTAGAAATATTAAACTGGAATTAAGTGATGGCTCAACCAGTCACCACCTTCAGTTGTGAAAGTATTTCCCAATTTGACATCAAAAGGGTCTTCAAAAGGTAAAAGCTGGAACTGACCAACCAGAAGCATACCCGGGAGCAAATACTGACTCTTGTAAATAAATGGATGAATTAAATAACTACTTAACTACTTAAAAAAAAAAAAATACAGCTTAGGATCAAGGTAAAGGTGAACTGAACTGTCACAAGATAAGTTTGCATAATAGAAAGAGGTAGTTGAATCTTCAGTACAACATAATTTTTTAGTAACAAGTATAAATACAATAGAAAAATGCTAGATATGCTTACAGCGTTTGGTGCAGCAGTCCGTACACTCTCTGAGTAGTCCAAAGCCTGGGTAAAGGATTAAAAGCTGCCTTTACAATTAAAGTGAGCATAGTGCAACAATCTGTAGGTGGGCTATGCTAATGCGTAGTTGAAAAGCTATTGCAGCAGTCCATAAGTAATGGAGGTAATGTGCAAAAAGTTCCGGAGCCATTATTCATCACGGGTGCTTGTGTGTGAGGCTCACAGCTTGGGGGAAGAAGCCCTTTCTGAAGTCTATTCATGTTAACAGTTTCTTGGTTTACTTAGGTAACAATAAAAGGGACAAAAAAGCAACCTGATAGAGTATTTGAATGTAAATTTGCCCAAGTATCAACCTCTCTCTAAATAAATGATGCAAAGTACAGGTACCACATAAAGATATATAATAATAATGAAGCAGTGGGTGTCAAGCAGGATCATGGGGGCAGTAGGTGGTTTGCAGTGATAGATCCAGACTCTGCAGCCCCTGGAGCAGAGGTACCTACAGAAAGCGACAGAAAGAGAGAGGAGAGAGACGAGAAAGCATAAACTATGGGAGAGAGAAGAAACCAAGTTAGTGACAAGTATTAAGGGGATATGAATGAATACAGATGGAGAGGAAGAGGAGGAGAGAGGAGCTCAGTGCATCATGGGAAGTCCCGCAGCAGAGTAGGCCTTTAGTAGCATAACTAGGGGGTGGTTCAAGACAAGCCTGAGCCAGCCCTAAGTATAAGCTTTATCAGAAAGGAAGGTTTTAAGCCTCAATTTAAATGTAGAGAAAAGCCTGCCATCTGGGAGTGCAGTGTTCTACTGGGGTTATAGGGTACTATGAGATGATATGATATATATATCAACATTTGGGTTGACGTATGCCTTCGTACATTTGGAAAGTGCTGGTACAAATGGGAAAGTTATTGAATACTACTGTTGTTACTGTGAATATGAATAATATATCACCCTAAGGGGCACGTGGTTGACATCCGGGTCAATGATTGGCTTTTTACATTTGGGAAAGTGCTCCTACAAATGGGAGCATTATTAAATATGACTGTTAAAATTGTAAATATGAAATACATATCACCCCAAGGGGCACTTTTTGACATTTGCATTGAATGTTTGTCTATGAATATTGTTGCCCTTTGGAACTGTCCAACTCTGGGAATGCTGACGAACCCATCAACAGTGTGCCAAGTGTCCAAAAAAAGAATCATCCAAGTTTGACGGAGGGTAGCAGCATAACTAGGTGGTGGTTCAGGACAAGCCTGAGCAAGCCCTAACCATAAGCCTATTCAAAAAGGAAGGTTTTAAGCCTAATCTTAAATGTGAAGAGGGTGTCTGCCTCCCAGACCCAAACTGGAAGATGGTTCCACAGTAGAGGTTTTGGATAACTGAAGGCTCTGCCTCCCATTCTACTTTTGGGGTTCCTTGGAACCACAAGTAAGCCTGCATTCTGGAAGAGCAGTGAAACAAGATGTACCGGATTTTTGCAATGTTGCAAAGGTGAAAAAAAGCAGTCCTTGAAATTTGTTTTCTGGGGGAGAGAAAGGACATTTCCTGGTCAAAGAGAACTCAGAGATTCCTAACTGTGGTGCTGCAGGTCAGGTTAATACCATCTAGAGTAACTATATCATTAGATAATGTGTTTCTGAGGTGTTGGGGGCCAAGTACAATAACTTCAGTTTTTTCTGTGTTTAACAGCAGAAAGTTGCTGGTCATCCAGGTCTTGTCCTTAAGGCATGCTTGAAGTTTAACTAACCGATTGGTTTCATCAGGCTTCATTGAAAAGTACAATTCGGTATCATCTGCATAACAATGGAAGTTTATGGAGTGTTTCCTAATAATATTGCCTAATGGAAGAATATATAAGGTGAATAGAACTGGTCCAAGCACAGAATCTTGTGGAACTCCATGACTAACTTTTGAGTATATGGAGGATTTATCGTTAACGTACACAAACTGAAATCGATCTGATAAATAGGACTTAAACCAGTTTAGAGCAGTTCCTTTGATGCCAGTTAAATGTTCCAATCTATGTAATAGGATATGATGGTCAATTGTATTAAATGCAGCACTAAGATCTCACAAGACAATAACAGAGACAAGTCCTTTGTCTGATGCAATTAAAAGGTCATGAACTATATGAACTATGAACTCTAATGTTTAAAACTATTTACAATTTGTTAGAGACATTGTATGTCTGACATGGGAGCATTGAGTGTCTAAGAGCATGGGGGGGTAAGACCGGGGTGGCAAGGGAATAAGAGTGGGGAGGGATATATATAATATTAACAAAAATAACACTCATCACAAAAACACTGTGTGTTGGCTCCATATGTTGGGCTAAAAAAATCCATTAAGACTCAACTTCCGCAGCGAACAAACATGAACATTTTACTGTTGCTGCAGTTGGGCTTTAATGGACTCAGCAAAATTGTTTAAAAAATATCATTTCACCTAGTGGTGATTTGAACTCAAAACAGTCCACGAGTGTCAAACCCTATGTGAGGGTGATGTAGAAAGCTGCCACTTAAACAGCGAATATACAGTATGTAGCCATAACACTGTTCATAAACTTGTGACCCTTGTTAGTCCTCACCAGATTGGCACCAGCCTTCCATCTGCATCTCTGGATGATGCCAGAGTAGATGATTTTCATATCCGATATGAATATAACAAGGTTGACGCTTGAGACATCCCCTCGGTCATTCCCACCGCAGTAGATGAGAAGTATATACTGCCATTCCTAACAGGGACAGATTGGAGAAGGGAAAGGCTCTTCCATCTCAGGCCATCCCCAGTCGAACCAATGGATGGAGATACCATCAACAACAAGGTTGCTCCCCATGGTGTCTGTGGCTACCTGGACCCCATGCTGGACATAGCTGTCCCCAGGATCCAGAATGATCTTTGGCTGGATGGAAAAAGCATTGTAATAGTGAGAAATATATCATATTTGTAGGCTATACAGAAAAGGGCAAAGGAAACAGCACTCTTATTAGATGAGCTGAACACAGTTATCTGAAAATACAGTATTCCCTCGGCTTAGTTGTAAAAATAAAACCGTCTGCTGTACTGTTTCACATTAAATAGCAATAGAAAACTAAGTAATACTCACTGTGGTGGCATTGTGTGGGTGCACATGCCACCACAGAGAGAGAAAGAAATAATTCCAATAGTTCAGTTTGTGTTCTGACACCCCTCATCAACAATGAAATGAGCAGGACCTGCAAAAAACAACCTATAAACCAAAGACAATTAGTATTAACACACACTCACAGCATTAAACCATGCGTTGATCTGTACTTCATTTATTTAACTGGGAGAATGATCAATAGTGTTCTTAACTTAGTTAAATGACCTAATTTCCATTTGCTGATCTCTTAGTTCTTGAACAAACAGCACATCAAGACAGTAACAGTAACTTTAATAACGTTATTGTTTTGTAACTTAACCCGCTTGTCACTCTTAACACTCACTAAGTTAGGTAATGTAACCTTAGATTTGCAGAACCAATTTTAAAACACAATGTTATAATTTGTTTTAACCTTTATATACAGTCTATGGTTTTACCACAAGTGTACACCCAGTTAGCTTTCACCCACGCTAACTTCAGCTACAATAACATTACAAGGTTACTCCACATTCTGTTTATGTAATATTTGCCAAATGTGGACATATATGCAATTAGCTACTAAGATTACTCTAAATTAACCTCAGATTATGGAAGCTACCTTTGTTAGCGACTTAGGACGCCTCAGTCGAGAGCCTGGTGCAGTCAGGTTGCTGGTATAGGTGGGCTCGCATAGTGTCCTTGGGTTCTCAGTCAGATTCAACCCTCAATCCACGCCAGCTCCACCATCTCATCCAAATATGGTTACTTCTGAGTCCAAAAAAACGAGATGGCGACGGCCAATATGTCCGACTTGAGGCTTCAAAACGGCAGTTCACAAACCATTGGGTGACATCATGGTGGGTTGCTTCTTGGATAAAAATGACCTGAATGACTGAGGAACTTTACAGTCATGGTTTTTCGTGTTCGCCATGCACCTCCAATGATATGTTCACAGTGCTCAGATTTCAGGGTTTTTGGTATGAGGGCTCTCTGTCTTGCTGGCTGACCTTGCACTGGTCGGTGTCTGATTCTGACTCTGTTCACCCCTTTGATCTCCAGTTTATCTGGAAAGATAATGTTGTACACCTGTGGAATGGTGTTGCTTACAAATGAACTGGAGTACTTCCCCTCACACTTTCCCCAGGAAAACCAAAAAATTCCAGATTACTCCATCTTCCTCTATTTTCAATATCACCTAGTTTCTGTCTCAGCATATCAAGCTATGTGTGGGTTGCAGTGGGGGCATATAGTAAATGCTGATTAGAGTCTGAAGGAAAGCAGAGCAGCTCTCGACATGACACAAGTGGCTGGAAATTTCCATTAGCTTAGTGTCTACTGCATAGGTGAATTTTTTCCAGTTTTCTATTTTGAGAGCAATGTCTATAATTAGTTTGGACATCTTGGCTGACTCTATCATCATATCATTATCTGCTAAGGCTGTTCGCTACATGGAAAGTTCACTGTCCTGCGGATTGGGGCTAGCATTAGCTGGGTTAGCTTGTTCACAGGCAAGGGTCCCACTGGTGAGAGCATATCTTTTGGAGCTTCCTTGAGGCATTTGTTAATTTTTTAATGAAAATTATGACAAAAAAAATTCCCCGACACCTTTTTTTCATGACAAAAACAGACTAAAACTAAATAAAAAGTAACTTTAAAAACAAGAACTATGACTAAATGTATTGCATTTTTCATCAATAACTAAAAACTAAACGATAATGTGAAAGACGTACGAATCGACAAGTATGAATGCAAAGTCTTATTCAACAACCTGCATCTGTGGAATCACACATTGTAGCTCCTGATTAATAAACAGTTTCCTCCACTGTTCAGAAGATGATTTGGCTATTTGACCTGTTGTACTACTATTTAAAAAAAAAAAACACTTACAAAGTTATGTGTCTGTCATTAATGTTATGTAGATGTTATCTGTTCTTGGAAGAAACAGCTTTATGGACTAAATTCATCCACAATCCACTGAAAATTTAGATAAGAGGTGGCAAAAAAACAGCTGAGACAAACTATCAAAGTATTGATGTTATCAGACTATAAAGCTTTTCCTCTCAAACTACATCCAGAAAATGAAGTATTTTAGTGAACAAGTGAGTCGGTCCAGCTTCTGAATGTCTCATTAATGAGGTGAGTCGGTCTGTATTCTGCAGAGCAGAGCCTGTAACCGTGGTAACTGGCAGCTCTAGCCTCAAAATTAATTGGAAGACAAAAAAATTAAAAATGTATAACAACAATGAGTTTTGTTTTTGTTGACTAAAACTAACAAAAATCCAATTGCTAAAACTAACACACATTTTGATTAAAAGACTTAAGGCTAAATCAAAACCAGCTGCCAAAATTAACACTAGGTATGTTGGCCTCTGTAGAGATCTAAAATAAATGCACATAGAGACAGAGCGGAACTCTCTTGCAGCCATCTTTGTTGACTGCATGACTCCAATTATGTTTGTTTTCGATTTATGTAATACCCAAGGGGGCAGCTGTTGGACGCTATGCAGCAAGAGAGACTGAACTCTTCACTGTATGACGCAGAGTCAGATCATGGTGGCATTGGAAATAATGAGGTCTCAGCTAAAGATATTTTGCCAAATATTTTGAGTGCAGATAAGATTATGGGACTGAGCATGCCAGCTGGGGCTCCTGCTCCAGTAGAGGAGGTTTGGGCTGGCATCAGTTTTTGTTCCAGCAGCTGCAGACTATTTGCAAATGCTTAGAAAGTCATGGAACAACCCTGCTGGTGCACCACAATTTAATGCCAGATGTCACAAACTGATAAGGCCCCAATACAGATCTGAGACTGGGCTATATGTCACCAGTTGAAAGGGAAACAGCAGCCCTGATATCACTGAGCTAGAATGGGTGAATACCAACCCCGGCTGCCTAGCCAAGGAATGTCACAAGACAGACAAACTTGTGTGTTGAACTTACAATGCTGCCACTCGAGCGGCCCGCTCAGGCAATGCACTAGTTATTGTGTTGGCAGCTATTATAGAGACTGCCAGCCATGAGGATCATTACAACATGACCCTAGCTGACTTGGCTATCATAGCTCATGCTCAGTTAACGAGGGACAATGGTGCTGCCATGTCATCAGCCAAACTGGCACAAGAAGATTTGGCTGGCACAGACTTTTCTGCTTGAGAATATTAGAGGATTTGCAGCCTCTGGTAATGATATAAAGCACCCACCACAGCGTCAACCAAAGTACCAGCCATGCTCTTACCCTCAGGAGACACCCTAAAGAAAGCACCCCCTCCAGAGGTTCAGGACCTCAGGGGTTCAGGACCTGAGGGGCCGGCTGCCAAAGCTATTTCCGAGCTATGCCTGGACACCTGGGAAAAATGTATATCAGACCCTTTCTCGCTTACCAAGAGTGTTCACCAGGGTGGTTGTAGTTGCTCTTTCTCCCCTCAAATGTCAGGCTTGAAGATCCCGCCTTATTAAGACGACTGTCTGAACTGCACCCCAAATCGCAAATAGGGCGTGCAGGACACATGGAAGATCATCACTCACATACAAGCCTTAGGGTTCAAGGTAAATATGAAAAACAATCTTGAACCAACACAGCACACAATGTTTTTGGGTCTATGCCTGAATGCCCTCACAATGGGAGCTTCCCTTACCCATAAAGGGGGTTATGAAATGTTTGCCCTTGTTAGAACAATTTCATCTTGGCAGATGGCTGGAAGTGGTTCAGTTTTAGAGGTTTTTGGGTGGAATTTCAGCAGCAGTGGCTGTGGTTCCCCTTGGGTCTCCACAGAGCTCAGCCACTGCAGAGGGCATCTTCAATCTTAGTCATTCATTCAGGCACTACGTCCTTGGAAAAACAAGTCCCTTTTGACTCTCGGAGTTCCATTAGGGAACATTCCATCATGCCCGACAGTAGTGTCTACAGATGCCTCCCTGACGGGCTGGGGTGGGGTCTGGGAAGGCAGGATGGCGCGGGGCAATTGGAATCTCCCTTGGATTGGTGAGCATATCAATGTGCAGTATTGGAGTTTAGAGCAGTCCATCTGGCCATGGTGGGACTTCTCCCTTTTATCAAAGGTAGACATTTTCCAGCGAGAATGGAAAATGTCTTTCCATCTGGTCAATCACCAGGGCGCTGATTTATGTGGTTTATCTCTATGCTGTCTCCAGGTGACCAGGAAGCTCTTGCTGTGGATTTTTCCACATTTGGCATCCCTCAGGGCAGTGTATATTCCAGGGGTGGAGAATCAGACTGCAGATCTACCGTCCAGGACGGGCCCCCTCCCAGGCGAATGGAGGCTACATCCATAGGGTTTTGGCTTTACTGTTTTCCCGATTTTGCAGATCTCAAACCGATCTGTTTGCATCAGCTGAAATGACTCATTGCAAGAGCTGGTTTTTGTTAAGGGCTCAAGGGACTCCCTTCAGTGTAGATGATCTGTCTCAAGAATGGCTGACAGACCTGTTTTATGCTTTTCCACTGCTGCCTCTGATTCCCAAGGGCTCCACAGGATTGCCATAGGTTATTACAACGTCATCTTAATAGCTCCCAGGTGGCCAGGGAGGCACTGGTTTCCTGCTCTCCTCCACTTGATCCACGGCCAACTGGCCCATGCCAGTCAGTTCAGATCACTTCTCCTAGGCACGTGGTCAGATTTGACACCCCAAACCAGCAACTCTACAGCTGTGGGAGTGGCCGCTTCATAGCCCCTCCCTCAGCTTTTAGACAAAGCTGTCTTGCAGACCATACATAGTGCTAAGGCTCCTTCCCGATAAGCTCGCTAAAGATAGAAATGGAGGGTGTTCTGAGTGGTGTCACAACAGCAGCTAGACCCAGCCATATGCGCTATTAACATAGTTTTACACTTTCTTCAGTCACTCCTGGACTGGAAGCATATCGAGCACTAATAAGGATTATTTGCCAACTCCCACTTTCTTGAGGCAGTAGGAGGAGTGTCAGCTAGGAGACATCCCTAGGTGTCTCAGTTCATTAAGGGCAGGATGATAAGAGCTCCTTCATGAGATCTCCCATTGGTGTTGTGATTGCTGCCTCAAGCCCCTTGTGAGCCTATTGAGCATACAGACCTTAGGTTCCTCTCTCATAAAACATTGTTCCTCTTGGCATTGTGCTCAGCCAAGAGGGTCAGTGAGTTGGACGTTTTGTCTGTCAGTGAACAGTGTTTGAGGTGTAAGGCTGATGATACTGGTGTGTTGCTGTGTAAAAATTCTTTGTTCCTCCCTAAGGTAGTACACACCAAGACAGCTCATTTCAACCTGAGTCAACTTCTGCTATGGGTGACTTAGACCTGCAGACATTGTGTCCCGTGAGGGTGTTAAGGGCTTACTTATCACGCATTCAGTCCCTGAAATGCTCACACTCACAGCTATTTGTTTGTTATGGTGATAACAAATAAGGCTTTCCTGTATTTAAACGATGTCTGTCATGCTGGGTGGTGAACATCATTTCTCGTGCCTAAAATGGGCGAAACCATCCTGTCCCCGGTAATCTTGTGGACCACTCTACTAGAAGTATGGCCACTTCCTGGGCTGCTTTAAAAGGGGTATCTATTTCAGAGATCTGCTCAGCAGCATCATTGATTGCTCCATGCACATTTTCTCGATTTTACAAGGTTAATGTTGCAGGGCCAGCACCTCTGTGCTATGCTGTACTCTCAGCTCCTGAAAAGAGAAGTGACTGTGTGGAGTCCTCCATTTCTCACGATCCTGATGGTATGGCTCATCCAAGGCAAAGACTGTGGTGACCGTCTGAGTGAGGCTAAATAGATTGTAAATTATGCCTGCCAGAAGCCTGTACCATTTGCATATAAATATCAACTGACCCTGTGTTTACTTTCTTCACTGACACAGATGAAAATGAAAAGACTGCATCAATCCAATCTCAGTTATGGGAAGGGAAGAGATACAGGACAAGATGAGGAGACTGAGAGAAAAAGAAAGAGAGAAGGTGATGGAGTTGAGAGAGGAAGAGCAAGTACTGCCCACTGTGCCCAGGATACGATTAGCATTATGTTCCTCTGCTGTTCAACACAAACAAAAACTGACTGACCTGATCAAATTCAAACAATTACCACAGAGATATATGTTCTTTGGTACAGTGGAACATATAGGCTCAATTTAACAACCACACAAACCTAGCATAATTATAGTGTCATAATATAGTATCATTATATAAATGCATTATTGTATAAAACACATTTTACTTAAATTTATGTACTGTTTAAAGACATTTGAAGGGCAAAAATTGGATAACAATAGCTTTAGAACAATGGCAATGGGAATTATAGAAATGTGTCTCAAATGCCCATATGTAGAGAGATTTCAGGGAAATCAAAATTTTTTCGGGGGCCCCAAACCCCCTTGCAAGCTCAGTTTTTGGACCTCAGTATTTACAAAACCCTTTGTACCATTAATGGGTATACCCACCTCTCTAGCAGGGGGATTTACCATATACTTACCTAAAATAGCCACAGATACCTATTAGTTCACACCTTGCACACCAGTGGACTGATTTGAGTCTTGCATGAAAAAAAACAGCCCATCAACGCAACAGGGGTGCCAATGCAGGGGGCAGAGTCGTCCGTAAAAACATTGAACCAGTCTCAACTTTAGCTGTAAAGCAAAGCAACACTAGACAACAATGCATTGCGTTGGTCAGTAACATAGATGCAAACGAACATTTCTGGTAGATTATGTAACATGAATGCTGTATTTCTACTGTTTACCTCACGATCGTCATGCCCAAAGATAAGATCCTGTCTGTGAGTATTATAAACCAAACGTAACATTTCCCCAGACTGATTATTTGTAACACGTACTCTGGTCCACTTGTTCTTCAAATTTCGCTACTCTGCCCACTTGTGGAGAGGGATCTCTAATTATCTTCACTGCTTTTTCCTTAAACTAAAAAAAGTGAAGGAATCAAATGTAATTGTTTTTAGATTTTATCACAGGAAACTATTATTAGATTATTCAATCAAACTTCGGTACCTTCTCGGAAAGTTACACACTCACAAATCAAGAATAATTAACACCAAGTAGCAAAGTGTTTTTGCTATCATTTGATAGTTTTCCTAACTTCCTTAAACAACATGTATCCTAGTAAAAAAGCACCCAAAAATACCTCATTTTGGATAAACGTATATGCATACGAAATGTTATGTTTTTTTTATGATATAGGGTTTCCTTGTTTATACTAAAATCATATAACTCAGTAAATTATTAAAATTATTTTAATTCATTTATCATTTTTCACTTATTTGATGTTATTAATTAATTTCCCATTTGTATTTTTAAGTTGCCATTGGCATTTATAAGTACTTTTACGTTATTGTTGTGATTTTTTATTTTCAATTCTTTCAGTGAGGTCACCTATAAAGCGTCCGTGCCGCCTCTTAACACTAGAGGCGGTACCGTCATAATCAGATTAAATATGGGCGCTATCGGCTCCTAAGACGCAAGAAGAACGAGAAGAACTTCCTGTCTCCCCTGCTCTCCAAAAATGGCGGACACGTGTGGCCAAGTATTGCTGGGATCAGGGCTCACCGTCCTCTCCCACCCTCTGATGTACATTAAAGTCCTGATCCAGGTAAGACGGGAAGTATTCGTGCTAACGGTGGCAAGATGATACTGCTTCAGGAGCTGCTTTAGTCGTTATTAGCTCGCCTTTGTAAATAATGTATAACTAAACTAGCTAGTAGCTTTCAGAGGAAAGTATCAAACTCAATTGAAAATAACGCAGTTTAATGGTGGCTCGCTTATAAGTAAACGAATGTACAGTGTAGAACATGACTCAAGACCTTTCATTAATCACTATCAACGATGCTTTAATTCAGCATACATGTAATATTCATAGCAGTAAAAGTTCCAATAATAATTTCAACTACATAATCGTTCTGTCTCTTGTCCCTATGACCTTCTGTTTCCAAAATACTCTGTAGTGGGCGGAAGCGAGGGTTGTTAAAGTTCATGCTTTACTGAAATGCAGTGCGGCCTTTTTAAATATCTGTACACAGAATGTAAAAGAACACTTTATCGTCCTGAGACAATTCACACATAATAAGAGTTTTGTTTTCTAACGAGCCAAGGCGTATTAGGTTGTGATATATGGACTTGCTAGAGATAAGCGCTAGTTAGCTGTCAGCCGAGCAGCTCTATCCTGCTGTCTAACCTTAAAGCCTCTGTGTTGCTGCTGTTGCATTTGGAGAGAATTTCCTGAAGTGGTAAAGTGTTTTGTAGTCTCCACTGCTGGAAAGTCCATTCACAGTGGCTTTGTTGACCTGTTTCACAGTAAAAGGTCAGGGACGTGCTAACGTTTTGTCGAGCTAACATTTTGTTTTATAGCCCACAATTCTGATAGCTTTCTGTCTCCATGTATCTGAATTAACATATTGGTATCATTAATGGCTTTGGTTGCGAGCACAGTACTCGGGGATCTGTGTCCCTAAGTAACTGGTGACCTTTGGCCCACAAAAATAGTTATCACCAGCTAAAGTCAACGTTAATCATTTAGCCAACTTATTTTTTCAAAACTTTAAAATGAATTCAGCTGACAAAGTGACCAAAACATGGAGGGAAAATGGAAGCAAGTTGACTGAATGTGTCAAAAAGAAACGAAGAAGTGTGGGGGAGACAGTTTGCTGAGACATTATGAAAGTGCATTCAAAGAGTAGTTACAGTTAATGTTGCTTACCACTTTGCTATTATTATGGTGTGTGTTGTTAGGTAGGACATGAGCCGCTCCCTCCCACCCTGGGCAGGAACCTGTTTGGCAGACAAGTCTACCAGCTGCCTGGACTGTTTGCTTATGGTGAGTCTGACTCTCCATGCCAAGTCCTTTTCAGAAATTAAATCTGTATTTGTATTTATTACAGTGATCATAAGATGGCAGAAATAGATGTGCTTTTAATGTCTCCCTGTGGGTATTTAAACTTGTGCTACTGTATCTTTTACTTTAATGTAACATTTTGAAATGTGGTATTAATCATATATACATATTTGTTCATCTGGTTTTCCCCACGTAGACAAGGACACTATAATTTCTGATGCTCTGTGGATGTTACAGCAGTTTTTTCTGCTTTTCAGTAGGGATATGAGGCTCATAGAAGTAAATATTTTTTTTGTACTTAAATACAAACAAATTTTGCCTGACAAAAAAATCAGGCAAGTCTCTTGAGTTTCTCTAAACCTTGCACTGTAGAGTTTTCCCTCTTTAACAAAATTATGTTTACTTTCAGTGTTTCATGACTAAAGGCATTTTGTGTATCCTTGAGGCCTTACAAACATGAGTTCATTCATGTCCACATGCACATGTTTAATAATACTAATAAAACAGGGATCCACTGGTAAAAATTTAGCTTCGTAGTGCTAGTAGTGGTCAGAAACTCCACAGTGTATCTTTTTAAGTCAAATAAGTTCAATTCAATTTATTTATATAGCGCCAAAGGCACTTTAAAGATTAAGGTCAAGAACTTACAATATTATACAGGGCTCCAGACTAACATTTTACATTGGTTGCACTGGTGTGTCTAACATTTTCATTTAGGTGCACCAGCACATAATTTAGATGCTCACAATTATTCGCTGCGCCTTTTTGAGCCGCAATAATACTTTTTAAGTGTTACCTTTTTTGGCCGTTTTATCATATCTGAGCCATGGAAATTGGACAAGCCATTCTTTGCGAAAAGCATATACAGTATTTTGGCCTTTTTGTATGTTGTAGGCTCTGGTTCTGGCTCTGGCTTGGAGTCAGATGAGGCCATCTCTGCTGAAGATGTACAGTTAGGGATTACGCAACAAGTACGGTACTTGCAGTTTTGAGGTACTTGTACTTTACTTGAGTATTTCCATTTCATTCTACTTTATACTTCACTCCACTACATTACAGCGGGAAATATTGTAGTTTCTTCTCCCCTGCATTTGACAGCTTTAGTTACTAGTTACTTTTAAGATGAAGGTTATACAAAATGTATCATAGAACAAGCCTTTAATTACAACATATTGTTAAAGATTAAACCAGTGGTTTCCAACCTTTTGGCTTCTGATGTCTTAAAAAAGCAGCGCCTGATCGGGGTCTCATTTCCGACCCTGAGTTGTTAAGCTTCACCAAAAAGTTTTTTTTTTTTTTTTTTTTCCCTCCTCTTCCCTCTAAACTTCTTACATGGTTTCATTTCAATAAATGTTCAAATCTAATCAATTGAATCTAAAGAATCTAATAATGTTATTTTTATATATATATATATATATATATATATATATATATATATAAAATATATAAAATATATATCTCAGACGGACCAAACCCGTACTTCTATACTTTAACTACATTTTGCTGCTAATACTTATGTAGTTTTACTTCAGTAGGGGTTTTGTTTTTTTTTTGTGCAAAACTTTTACATGCAATGGAGTATTTTTAAATTGCTGTATTGGTACTTTTACTTAAGGATTAAGTAAAGGATCTGAACACTTCTTCCCCCGCTGATCTTACCAGGGACAGGGGAGACAGGTGGTGGAGCAGTCACCTCCGCCGATTATGTTGGGTCTGGGCTTGGCCTTTCAGGGCCAGGGATATGGCCAGGCACCGCAGCGTTTTTCTCGATGAAAAAACATTCAGTCGTTCTCTTCATTTTGAATTACTGGTATGTTTTAAGGTTTTGATGTCACTCGAGGAGGAGTAGCAGGCGTGGTTTCACATGTACACATGCCTAATTTTTTTCCCCACCCACAGAGCCAATCAGAGGCAGAGTAAGGGCAGGTCTTCGCAGAACAGGTGGAAAAAAAAAAAAATGCTGCACACATGCACACACAGAGACAGGCCTGTGAAATGTCAGGTGCACCGATGCTACCAATGAAAATGCTTAGTTGCACTTGACAGATATTTGGTCGTATGGTCGCCCCAAATGGTAGCACTCTGGAGCCCTGTTACATAGAGAAACTCAACAGTTCTTGCCATGAGCAAGCACTTGGCCACAGTGGAGAGGAAAAAGTCCCTTTTACCAGGAAGCAACCTCCGACAGAACCAGACTCAGGATGGCCATCTGCCTCGACCGATTGGGTTTTAAATTTTCAAAATGAAATGTTCATCAGCTGAAAATGCCTGTGCTTTGCCCGCCAGAGCACACGTCTGTATTTATAACTCATCGAAATTATGATTTTGCTTGTGAACAATCTTTTATTTTCTCATTTCCATGGCAGAGATATACATTCTGTGTAGTTCTGTGTTGGATTGGTTAGCAGTACTGATGTCCTGCCAACGAGTTGTTCTGATCAGACAGACTCTGCTCAAGAAAGCAAACCCCATTTCTGACCAAAACATTCTAGCTAGGAGGGATGCACAAATTTGTCAGCTTTACTGTGTACCTGCCAGAGAGAGATGAAATTGGGATGGCTTGTCACACATGTAGGTTCATCCACTCCATTACTGCCTCATACTGACACTTCCATATCATGTTGTGCATAGTTTATGTGTTAAAACCACACCACCAGCTGCTGTCAGTTGGTTCCAGTGGCCGGTGTTCTGGTTGATCCGAATGGTGTAGCAGCAGTGTCTCCTTTCTTGATTTTCCCTGTCTCGGTTTGCTTTCCTCCGCACCATCTCCTTCTCAGTATATTCTGGCTCAAACTCATATGCTACAATAGTCATTCTGTAGAAAGTATAGTTGTCTTCTTTTCATAGCTGCTCCTCATCATATTCATTTTTGTATACTAGCTAGTCATCTAGCCCTGATCATCTGATGATAGCACACATCTAAGTTACATGTAGTGGAATGTTGTGTTTATGAGCTGTTGTATATCTAAAACTGCCTTACATTTTTAAATTAGCAAAATAATTTTCATAGAAAAAGCTTTGATGTTTTCAAACATCACAGCTTATGAATGAAATATTAAGTGGCAGCAGACCTTCATCCCCACCCTTTGAATGCACCACTGGCAAGGATTCACACATCATTCTGCCATTTTTACATTATTAGAACCCAACAATTTAAAATAAGCTTAATGAAAACCAGCACAAGTACATGTTTGTTTTTGTTTTTTTACAATGCATTAGCTATGTTGAGCAAACTTAAGGTGTCTGAGTTTATTTTAATAGCGTACTAAAATGAACTGGAAAAATTGGGTTACTGGAAGAAAGGACAAATATACTTAAAATTTGCACTGCCAATTCGTAAATGGTTGTCAGTAATGTAACTTGTAAGCACCAAGAATTTACAAGGCTGATTGTGTAAAACTAGTGGTAAGGTCCTGGAAACTCTGAAACAATGTTTTGTTTTTTGCTAAGGCTATGAAAATGAGGAACTTGATATCTCAGGAACGCCTTGAGGGAAGTCTTCAAATTTGGCACAAAATTCACTTGGACTCAAGGATGGTCATAGGTCAAAGGCCAAGGTCACTGTGACAGTCACAAAACAGTTTTGCTGTAACTCAATGATTCATTATTATAAGATGCTACTCATATCTTTTATTAAATTCTGCTACACTACATATAGTGTATTATGAGTCTGGACAGACATGGATGTAAACTGCAACTTTTGATTTTTGGAGGAGGCATACAACTCCGAGTTAAACATTAGCTTAACTAATGTAGCAGTGCCATGTCTAAATAATTGGTCAACACATGTTTGTGGTTTCTTAAGGCATCTAGATAAGCAGCATACTGTTTTTAAACTGTCTGTTATGATTTATCCTACTGCATATTTTCTGAATTTTTTAGCAAAACACATCGTCAAAATTGATGGAAAAGTGGGTCTCTTCAAAGGACTTGTTCCAAGGCTCTGTGCTGGCACCATCGGCACTGTTGTGCACAGCAAAGTTGTGCAGGTAGGCCTAACTACATTAAGTTCTCCGTAAATTAATTTAATCAAACCTATAGCTTGCTCCTCAGATTAAAGTACGGATGTAATGATATACTTGTATGGCGGTATAGTGCAATTAGCATTGTCCTGAAAGCTTTTCCTTTGACATTGTGTGATTTGATTACATTTTTTTTGTGCTCTCTGCTCAGGGCACGGAGAGATGCTTGAATGATTTATTATATAACTGATGTGTGTGTATATGACTATACAATTGTACTGAGATTGTGTCTTAATGAACACTACATTTTCAGACAGCAACAACAGCCAGTTTTGCTTTCACAATAATAGAGTATTAAAAACAAACCCATATTGACATGGGCAGTTTTATAATGTTAACTGCTACTCTCATTACAGAAATGTCAGGAACAAGGCACACCTCAAGTAAGAGTTTTTTTTTCTCATTTATTGTTTGAACTGTTGCAAATTACATATCAGCAGGATGTTATGTACATTGGTACTGTACGTTTGTCAGTGACTGTTGACACTACCAAAATACAATTTATCGTAGGATGCTTGTCTATCTGATACTGTGTGTAAAGGGACTGTGTGAGACACTAAAGGCCAATCCACATGAAAAGTGTTTTTAGAAGCGTTTCTGATGTCTGTAATTTGCCCATCTCACAGAACAGATAGCCTCCAATCTTCTGGAGAGACATAGCACAGTAGACTTATAACATAAAGATGTGTCACAATAATGAGACTAATACTAAAACTAATAATTATAATAATAGGGTAAATAACAATACTAATAAAACTAAATATAATAATAGTTGATAATCATTATATTTGAAGCAGTGGGTGTTGTGCAGTATCATGGGGGCAGTAGGTGGTTCGCGGTCACAGATCCAGACTCTGCAGCACCAGGGGCAGAAATACCTGCAGAAAGCGACAGGAGGAGAGAGATGAGAAAGAACTAAACTACGGGAGAGAGGTCCAGTTCATAGGTCCATAAGTACAGCGACACAATTTTCGTAATTTTACCTCTGTACACCACCACGATGGATGTGAAACAAAGCCATCAATATGCGATTGAAGTGTAGACCTTCAGCTTTTATTCACGGAGTTTAACAAAAATATCACATTAACCGTTGAGGAATAACAACCATTTTTATACATAGTCCCTCATTTTCAGGCTCAAAAGTAATTGGATAATTCACTGGCAATCAGTTTCATGACCAGGTGTGACTTTTTCCCTTGTTATTTTATGACAAAATAAGCAGATAAAAGGTTTGGAGTTGATTCAGAGTGTTGAATTTGCGTTTCGTAGCTGCTCAGGGGAACTCTCAATATGCGGTCCAAAGAGGTGTCGATGCAAATGAAGGAGGACATCATTAGGCTGAAAAAACAAAACAACCCTATCAGACAAATGGCAGAAACTTTAGGAGTGGCCAACACAGCAATTTGGTACATTCTTAAAAAGAACGAATGCACCGGTGAGCCCAGCAACATCAAGACCATGGAAGACAACTAAAGTGGATGATCGCAGAATTGTTTCCTTGGTAAAGAAAAACCCTTCACAACATCTAGCCAGGTCAAGAACACTCTCAAGGAGGAAGGTGTATAATTGTCAAAGTCTACAATCAAGAGACGCCTTCATGGATGTAAATACAGAGGGTTTACCACATGGTGTAAACCACTGGCAACACTCAAGAACAGAGAGGCCAGATTAGACTTTGCCAGAAACCCTCTAAAAAAGCCTGCCCAGTTCTGGAACAAGATCATTTGGACAGATGAAACCGAGATTAATTTGTACCAGAATGATGGGAAGAGAAGAGTATGGAGAAGGAAAGGAACGGCTCATGATCCAAAGCCACCACATCATCTGTCAAACATGGTGGAGGCAGTGTTATGGCATGGGTGTGTATGGCTGCCAATGGAACTGGGTTACTGGTGTTTATTGATGATGTGACTGTTGATAGAAGTAGCAGGATGAATTCTGAAGTGTATAGGGCTACACTATCTGCACAGATTCAGCCAAATGCTGCAAAACTGATAGGACGGTGCTTCTCAGTACAGAGGGATAATTACCCAAAACTGAAAAATCATGTAAATTTCATAGAAAACTGACCTTTTTCAGGGATTAAGAAGTTGGTTCACTTATGGCTTTCCTGCAGCAATGGAGGTAAATTAAACCTTGAAAGTTAATGCATACAATTCCTACGGGTGTCCTAGCTCTTGTTGGCTACTTACAAAAACCCTCTGTTTGTACAAAGGTGGTGTTGGAACAAACTGTGTTACTACACCCTCTGATGCATTATTAGGACAATACTGTGCAGGATGTAGTACTGTATTTTGCTATCAGAAGGGTGAGGAAAAAGGCAAGTAAAAAAAAGAGAACCAAACAGTTGCTTCACATGATGGAAGTAACTCAGTACATTACTCAAGTACTGTACTTGAGTACAATTTTAAGGTACTTGAAATTTACTTGAGTGTTTTATGCTATTTTATACTTCCACTCCAAATGTCAATTATCCAGTATCTACCAAAAAACAAAGATTAGAGAAAAAGTCAAAAAACTGAAAACAGATTTGTGTATCAGAACGTTGTTTTTTTTCTTCTTTCGTCTCCCATTAATCATCTGACGACCCCCCCAGATTTATCTGGTGTCCATGTATAGAAAACACCTCCAGTAGCTACAACAGTAATATGCTGCTACACACTGATGCTTCAGTATTAATCATCTAATGATGTCATATATAATAAATTATCAGTCAGAGACCAAACAAGTAGTTCTACTTTAATACTTCAACAACCCTTTGCTGCCAATGCTCGTGTACTTTTACTTCAGTAGGATTTTTCATGCAAGACTTCTACTTATAAGGGAGTATTTGTACATTGCTTTATTGGTACTTTTACTTAAGTAAAGGATCTGAATACTTCTTCCAACACTGAGGAAGACCAGCACAGTCTCCAGACTTAAACCCCATGGAGCTTGATTGGGATGAACTGGAGACAAGGTGAATGCAAAGTGGCATGCAAGTGCAACACATTTGTGGGAGCTTCTGCAACAGAGTTGGGACAAACTTTCCAAACAATGTTTCATTTCCACTGAAGATTAAAGGATTTGAGATTGCGTGATTTTTTTTTTTTTTTTTTTGTCAATTATTTTAATTCTGGGAATGGTTTGTTGCCGTGGGGTGGATGGACCAGTGTAAGATTTAAAGGAACAGGGGCAAACGAACTCTGCTGTTCTTGTCCTATGCCTTGGGGCATCTGTGGCTCAGGAGGTAGAGCGGGTTGTCCACTAACCAGAAGGTCAGTGGTTTGACCCTCATTTGACCCCCGTTCGCATGTCCAATTGTCCTTGGGCAAGATACTGAACCCCAAATGTGAGAGTGTGTATGTGTGTGTGATTGCAGTGTGTGTGCGAATGGGTCAATGCTTGTAGTGTAAAGCGCTTTGAGTTATTGATAAGACTAGAAAAGCACTATATAAGTGCAGTCCACTTCCCACTTGCCCTTTTGAAATGCAGACATTTCGGGAACTCTTTGCTGTGTATTGTAACCACAAGAACTTACTGCCAGTTTTGGTTCCGGGGCTGTGGCTCCGTGATAATTTCTTACTTCCTTAAGAATTTATCAGGGTTGAGGTTACAGATCTGAATGTTACTTAATTGTCAATTATGAATAACATTCGTTCAAACTGCAAACAAGCATTAGTTGTCCACTAAATCAATGTTAGGATTTGGGATGAGAATTCATTTGCAATGTTGTTGGCATTTAAAGCAGTGTGGCCTGCTAGGAAAAGTATTAGACTAGTCTAGGACATGAAGAGAGAGAGTGGGTTGTAGAAAGTAAGTGAAAGAAACCAAACTTAATTTATTAATTGTTTCATTATACTAAAGTAGAAAAGTAACTAGAAATCACTCAACAGATCACCACAATTGGAGTCTTTTTCTTTCAATGTCCATTCTATCTATCCATATCTTCTTTCCAACATCATGCAACAGTAAATGAAAAAGAATAAAATGCTAACTACGTGTTATCTTGTCACATGAATAAAACTGTTTAAAAAAAAAAAAAAAAAAAAAACCCAAATACCATTGTTTTCCATTACTTATTTAGCCTGTGTTCATGGTTCTTTGAATAGGAAATACAAACAGGAATGATACAAAACACACAGGAATGCACTGAAAGGACACTCTTTAATCCATGGGGTCAAAAAGGTACATGGAAGATTATCCCTGGGCTGCTAGGAACACTTATTGGCTGTCAACCCTCATGTCTCTCCCACCTAATTTGTTGTCATCTGTTTACTGTATCTTTCTAATAAAGACATAAAATGACTTTAAAAAAAAGACTTTATAAAGATATGTAATCCAGAAGTTTGTCTCTGTTGTTCAGGCACTGGGCGGCCAGCAGAAGGCTATGGAGGGCTCCCTACAGCATGTTGTTAACGAGGTAGGACACTCATGCAGTTACAATGAGATACTGCCAGAAAGCAACACACCAAACGAGCAAATTCATCACATTGTTTATTTTTTTTATTTTTGTGCTACATCCCTGAATGTCTGTGTTTGAGTGAGTGAGTGAGTGAGTTGAGTTTGTGATGAAGTTACACCATCAGTCAGCCGAGTGTTGGAGTTTCCCCATTGGTCGTTGCTCTTTAAAAATGAATCGGCGCCAACAGCTTCTAATATGTCATCACGAGGGCGTTTACAGACAGTGTTGCCAACTCAGTGCCTTTTCGCTAGATTTACTGACTTTTCAGACCCCTGTAGCAACTTTTTTTTTTTTTTCACAAAAGAACCCAGCAACAAATCTAGCGACTTTTTGGACAAACCTTTGCTACTCTCTGTAAAAGAGCCGCCAGTATTGCCTCATGAGCGTGAGGGCGGGTTTTCCCTCCGCAGGCATACCTCTCTATGCGTCTCATTTATTTGACCGCATGGAAGCCGACGCAGATGTCAATGAGCTTATAACTTTCTCTCTGAGAACCACAGCACAACCATCGTCTTAAACTTGTGTGTGATGATTTTGTCAAATGACGCTGCAGTTATAAAATCAGGATTGTAGCAGTGTAGAGCAGCAGCTTGGAAATGGCTTGAAAGTGACTGCTGGTTAACATGTAGTCTCAATGGTTGGTGTTTCAGTCACTATTTCATACGTGTTTTGTTGTCTGAAACAGAAAAACATGTAAATGGCTTTAAACAGCTTTATTGGGAATTCAGCTGCAAATCAGATCCGTCTATTTTTACCATACATTTCTGCAAGGCATAATGAGAGCGTTTTTTTTTTTTTTTTTTTGGGGGGGGGTTCAAGGTGAAAAAAAAATACGATGCCTGGATTATGCTAATTAGTGTATTATATCATCTAGTGACATTTAGCGACTTTTTCTAGCAGGCTTTAGCTACTTTCCATTTAAAGTAGTTGTTTACAACGATTCCACAACAGTTTTCAACTACATCCTCAATTTCGCACATTGACCATACACAGTCCAGCGATATACAAAGTTCTGACCTAGCGTTGTTATTTTTAAATATATTAGATACCCTCTGTGTTTTGACTGTTGTTACTGCTCACAGTGTACGGTAGCTGACAATTCCTCCCACACCTTTCACTTCTCTTGTTATGGTCTGTTAAGGTTTGTCATTACATCATTATATTTACAGTATACAATATATACCATGTATACATATTTGAATTTTTTGTGGCGATATATGCATTTACACGAGAGATGTGCATATACACATGATCACCAACAAAGACGGTAAATATGATTTAAAAATTTTAGGCTAAAGATGTAAACTGCACCATTTCTAGTATTTAAAAGAATCAGAAAGGCATTTAACACATTTGCTAGACTTCAAGGATACAACCAGTGGTTCTTGGTGAGAAATGCTGAATGTAAACAGACCTTTAGAAAAACTCCACAAGGCACCTTTAACCTCTGAATCCAAAATAGCTTTCCAAAAACAACAAAACAACTCCACTTCTACATCTGGGAAAATTTGATGAGTTATCTTCAATATCTTTTGCATTGTCACCGAGGGAAATTAAATTGTGAATAAACTTAAAATTAGCTTCTTTAATTTTGTTAAGTGTAAATAAAAAATGTATTGTTGCACATACTCCGAAAGCTGTTTTAAACACTTTTAACGGTATTTAGACAATCAGTCATCACTTTATCATCTACTTCTGTTAATGAAATATCATTTTTCTTGTAATAAATTCCTTTATTACAAGAAAGAAATGACATCCTATAAAACGTTGTAAAAAAATGTTTTTAATTTAGATTTTCTTTTGAGGACCAAGCCAGGTAGATATGTAGAATGTAGTCTTAAAGACATTTGTAATGGTCTTGTCCATTAGATATTACTAATCTTATGATTTTTCATAAATACATGTCAGTTGGTTGATTTGTCTTTTTACTATCTCCACAGACAACAAAAGAAATGATAGCTCGTTCCTGTGCCACGATTGTAACACATCCCTTTCATGGTATGTCATCAATGTCCGCAACCGCTAAAATATTTCAGATGGTTTTAACTGACTCACTACAACATTATTCATGTGATACCTACATTGGTTGTATGAGAGCTTGGAAAAGGTTTCAGTTATGACACATTTGAAGTTTTAAATTTTGGCATATGTGTATGGGGAGACACAAGTCTGCATTTCAAGTAAGCTTTCCTCGACTTGTTTTACAGTGATTACTTTGCGATGTATGGTCCAGTTTATTGGGAGGGAAACAAAATACAGGTAAAGTTTTAGCATTTTAGACATAAACCTCATGAGAAGAGCCATGAAAATAGTTTAAAACTAAAATCCTTTCTTCTATTCTCAGTGGGGTGTTTGACTCCATCATCACAGTCTACAGAGAAGAAGGCATACTGGGCTTCTTTGCGTAAGTTTGACTCTGCTTTTCCTGAAGACGCTTCTTATAACTGCAGAACTTGGCTGAGAATCAGCATGTTTCCTTCAGTGTCACAGTGATCCAGTGACAGTTGTCTGAACATCCACGGCTACACTGCAGACAGGAGCTGATCATAGCTGGTTCAGCAGCTTTTAATGCAGACAGTTTGACTGAATGGAAACAAATATAGACTAAAAAACAGGACTTAAGTTGTAGCCATAGCATAACTCAGTTTTTTCCATGGTAACATTTTAATTTCTGTTTACATCTCCCAAAGCCCCCAAAAAAGGATTATCCCCCAAATTAAAATAAGACAAAAAAAAAAGCAACAGTAGGGGTTATAAAGTCCAGTGATATTAACTTTTTTCATTTTCATTTTTTCATTTTTGACTTTGATTTAATTTGGTTCTTATATTCCAGGAAAACTGACACACTCCTCTATCCCTTCATAAACCGCTATTTGTTTTGTTGACAAGCTTTGGATATAAAGACAAAAAAGTCAACGATTGCACCCACTGGGCTGTACAGTTGTCTCAATTTTGTTTGAAAACCCCTGGTGTTTATGATGGCTAATGAGCCACAAAAAATGGCCAAATTGCGGGACTGAAAGCACTTTGTAGATGTACTGGATTACATTACAGTTTTTTTCTCTGTGGTACAAAATTAGGAAAGCCCTAATAAATCAAAGTGCAAAGATAGGGTGGTTATAAATTATTCTGGCTGTATTATTTATACAAGGCAGGCCGGTACATGCACAGCTCAGCTATAGAATGCCTGAGAATGGAAAACTGGATCAGTGGCAAACTGGATTATAACCTTGACTGTTAGTGTTAAATTATTATTTTTTTACAATGTTATGATCTTATATCCAATATACCAAGATGTTTTGATCAGAAATAATGTTGTTGTGTATTTATTCATTTTTTGTTTTGTTTTTTTTCCTCTAGTGGTTTGATTCCTCGCCTACTGGGTGATGTGCTGTCCCTGTGGATTTGTAACCTGCTGGCACACCTCATCAATACATACGCCATTGATGACTCGGTATGCCACCTCTTATACATCACTTAGTTCAGTTAAGGGTGTTTTATTCTGTATAGGGCTCTGGTTTAACAACGTAATTGCCCTGAGATCAATCTGTCAGACAGCACCTATTTACAGGTTGTGTACACGGCTGTAGTGGAGGGTAAATGCACAGAAACACTGTGCGTTGTGCACCTACCACTCATATTCTGAGAGAGAATTTACACAATCGTTATACCTGTCAGCGTGCTCAAACTGGAGTCAATTCTGCAGATTCTAGGATTGCTTTTTTTTTTTTTTTTGCAACTGGAACATTATATTCCGATGTCAGAACCTTTGAATCCTGTCAACACAGAACGACTTATCAACTCATGCAGGATATAAAACAATGGAACCCTCTGTGCTGGAGGCGCATACAAAGCCAGAGGGTTCAGAGAAGTGATGCTAATTTATATTTCCTTAATCAATTATTTGATGAGTTGGCAACATTAAGTTCTTAAAACTTGACTCGAATTTTTTTCCATAAAAAATAGTATTTTTAAACTACTGGAATGGGCCATAATTGTAGTAAACTCCAAGTAAATTAGGTATTTGAGCAATAAATTAAATATGATTTAAATTATTAAAACAAAATAATGCCTTAACTTAAAATTGCAGTGCCCTGACCCCAGTTTGTTGCTAGTAATCAAATGGCCAGACAAGTTAAAAATGTTAAACGTGGCTAATAATGCTACACAACTTCCAGGGTTTCCTGGAGGACATAAATTACATGAAATTGAATATGTCTGTTTCATGTCAAAAGACCTGCACCTGTACAGCATTTCCCATAACGATGGCTTTCCCCTATACTAATGTTACAGCAGAACGCCTGTTCTCCGCCACTGGAGACATAATGTTAATGACAGAGCACTCTGCTTTTTGATTTTAAAAAATTTTTTTTTTTAACAAAAACATTGTGATGTCGGTCAGTACATTACACTTTCGATTCACTCTCGAATCATGATAGCAGGAATTAGAAGAGATTCAAACCCCTACTCTTCAACAGCACTGTACAATCAGAGTGGACTGTTTCTGTAGTTCCAGAAAATCCAACCGAGTGATATATCACATCAAATTTAGGAGTTGCATTCTTCATTTATATCAGATCAAAAATATAAGTTTATAAACTCATAGTGTTGAATCATGATCTTTGGTATTTGGAGAAATTGGCTGTGTCAGATGAAGTAGTGTGCAGCTGTTATTTCAAGGTGTCAGATACATATTTAATCCACATTTAGGCAGACCTAAATAATTATGAGGGTGGACTCAGCAGATACTAAGGATTAAGGGGCTCAGAGCAGAGTCAGGTCCAACAAAACTTGATCTGGACTGACTGATATTACTAGAGTAACTTCTGTGGTGCTCTTCACTGTCTGACATGCAGCTCCCCAGCCCGCACTGATGGTTTGGCATCAGCATGAGCCTCTGCATAGCTGGCTAAACTGGAAAGCTACCACACAACAACTTTGTGGAATCTCCATTATGTTGAATGGCCAACAAGCAGCTAGATGCATTTGGTGCTTTTCTTGTTGCATGTAATTAATTGGATAATTACATACCAACTAGATGTGATGAAGACCATATAAAGTGATACATATTTGCATAACACCAACAGCAAAGATGAATGGAATGTAAAGAATAAATTTATTAAAAGAGTAACAGTCCAATTGTTCCTTTAACATGCAACATGCAACTGTCCAAATCATGTCATATCATTAATTCACCATATAGGGTAACAGATGCCCCGGTCTTCATTACTGAGCAGGAAACGCAGGATGCAAAATTGGAGAGAGAACAGACCCAAACAGATTATGGACCAGCCAGGGAGTCCGTTGAAGGACAGACATGAACAAATTCTGAGAAGGCAAAAAACAGTTTTTTAGCCACAATCTAAATCCAGCTAAGTTCAACACCCAAGCTTCTCTGTGTGCCTGAAGTAAGGTAGGCTTTACTCAGCCTTTATTTTACCACTACAGCCCTGGTTGTGTGCTGCCAAAGACCTGACTTAGATATTGTCTTTTAACCCTAAGCACTGCCCCTCCACGCAGTGAGATTCATGCTTAGGGTTTGCGTTGAGCAGTCTTCAGTCCAGGCTCAACTACAGAATTAACACTGTGAATCTGTTCCTCTGTACAGATGAGTCACACAGGAGAAATCAAGAACTGCTCTCAGGCTGTGACAGGGGTAAGTCTGACAGACATGCAGTACCACAGTCCATTTGTCTGTAGCTTGTTGTTTGATCATGTTCCTCCTCCTGCTCTTTCTTTCAGTTCTTTGCCAGTATGCTCACATACCCTTTTGTTTTGGTGTCAAACCTCATGGCTGTCAATAACTGCGGGTGAGTTGACAGGTTATATGCTGTTGTAAATCATCAAGTGTTGGATCAGACACTCATATTTCCACTTTCCTTTAGGCTCGCTGGAGGCCTGCCTCCCTATGCTTCAGTGTATCCCACCTGGGTGGACTGCTGGAGGCATCTAAGCAGAGAGGTAAATGCATCATTTACCTAACACCTGTGTGACAAACACTGGGTCGAGATTAACCAGATGTAGTCTTAAACCCTGCATTGGTTGGATCACTGCATCTTAACATCTATAGTGCATTTTACATTGTACACAGTGGTTTTTATTACATAGCTTTTATTGTTCTGAAGTCTGAAATGAAAGCTCATCACATCAGACCAGCACTAAGACAATAAAAACAGAAGTCCTCTCATTACTGTCACTTATTAATTCAATGACAACTTGTGCTGATTAACCTGAACGTCTGCTTTGAGCATCCTGGTAACTCTGACCATTCTAGATTCAGGCATCAGTACATTCAATGTACAAGCAACATAGAATTGGAGGATGACATTTCTCGATTAAATCAGGCCAAGATATTTTTTTCTTTGACCACAGCTAAAGAACTGATAAAAAGGCAGAGGCAACATGCTCACAATTTTGAAGCACATACGTCATCAGAATGGCACTCGTGAACATGGACAATGTTAGAAGCTTCATATTAGACCCACAGGTACCCACCACAGTGTTGTTAATCTAGGTTCTGTATTGAGGTCTTGGCACTACTGTATATTGTGGTGTTTTTATGCCAAAGTAAATAATCAACAGCATAGTTTACCACAGGCAGCCCAGGCTTTCAGATTAAATAACATTTCTGTTATGTGCAAACCAGATGGGTAAATCGCACCTAGCCTGTTTGGCTCTGTTCATTTGGGCTAGCATGAAAGCTGTCTGTTGAACGGCCGCAGACCACACCAAAGTTGGCTTGAAGTCGGATGAAAGCAACGCAGGCCAACCTTGGGATTTAGCAAATGTAGACTATAGCATGATTAGCATGAATTCAAAAGCTGAACTGCTCTGAAATGAATCTGCTAACTGTTACCTGTTAAGGAAACCAAGGAATAAGTGATTTATAGAATTATGGTAACATGTTACCATAATTCTATAAACTAACAATGCTCATAATCAGATATTTCTCTGTGAGCTCTGTGAAAGCAGAGAAGATAAATGAACACATCAGCTTCCGAAAAGTGCTGCATTACCTGCTGTCTGTGTCCAGAATTTGATTTCCTAACATGGGTCCTATGTTGTGGTGATGATGTGGGATGACATCTAACTGTCCTATAAATGAGTGCCCTGTTATTCCACATGACCTCATGTTTTACCGCTCATGGACATTTTTGAAAAGTCGGCATGAACATGAAACAAACCTGACCTCGGTCTGCACCACCTGAACTGAACTACAGGTGCAAAAGGGACCAAAGCTTAAAGCCTATTAATTGGACAGGAGTCAACATATTTTTCTGGAACACAAAAAGCTTTCTAATTCCTGATCAATCACAAAGATACGATTTTGTCATTCACCCGAGAAGTGAAGGGTTGCTGGACTAGGATATTTAATCCATTGTGTGTAGATTTTCAATGCATTTGTCTCATCAAAACACAAAGATCAACTGTCAGCTCCTCCCAGATGGAATAAGTTCATTTGAATTGCTGCACAGAACTCAAACTATGGCATGGATACAAATGGTTGGAACCCTTCACTATCCAGTCCAATGTCTTTTGAGATTTGTCTTTCTTGTTAAGTGTTAACTTAAAGCCAGTCTTATTAGAGGTCAAATTATCCTTATTATCCAATTATGTCCACAACACATGTAAATGAAATGCTCAGTTTCCCAATGGAGTTAGCAGGCGCAGTGATCTTCTCATACGCCTTGAGTGTAAAGCTCTTTAATTTTTTTTTGTTCTCCCCTAGATTTACAAACCTGAAAACAACTGGCATTTAAGTGACATGTATAGAGTGAGTTCAGCCACCACTAAATTCTTTCCTCTCTTCATTCCAGGGCAACATGAGCAGAGGCAACAGTTTATTTTTCCGGAAGCTTCCAGCAGGAAAGATGTACGCAATTGACCAGAAGAGATTTTTTTAAAGCCTCAAGAGAACTGACTTGAACATAGTTGTGATAATAAAACATAAAAAAAAACATTGCCTGATCTCGGGTTTGGACAGTCGGCACTTAATTTTTTTTGTATGTACTTGTTTATTCTGAGGTATTTTTCTTTAACAACCTTACATCATGTGGGGGGAAAAAAAAGACGAAAAAAAATTAGTTTCAAGTCAAATTCCAGCAGGTTTTGTTTTATTAACAGAAATTTACAGATTGAAACTGCTGGTGTGTAAGACAATGAGATGGGACATGAAAGCATTTCTTTTTAAACCCAAATGTACAAAAACTGATGGGAAGATGGCTCATGCTGTCAACAACCTGTCTGCATAATGTGATGACAGACCAATGTGTAAGTGCCCCCCTTCCCCGTGTTTTTTTTAATATACATTAACTATTAATAATGACTCCCCTTCATCCACGTGATGGGATTTGTTTGTTTGAAAACAGCACTTCAGTCTGCATGTGGTAATGTCTAATAATTCACGTTAATGATCAAGTGGGACCTCTTGTCATGTGGTATTGTCTTGATGTGTTAATTATTGTTAAGATCACTGCTGGGCGGGCTTATAATGCTAATCAAAAGGAGGTAAAAGACTCGGAGGGGGTTGTACAGAGGCATGGAGAAGAGCCTGAGCTGACCAAAATCTCTCTGGCACTCTGAACAGTCAAGTGCTTGTATCAACTCATTCTGAGTGACCCCAATAAAAACAGATTTTTATGACCTTGTCTTTCTTGTAAGGTGTGTGATGTAGAATTGGAGAAGTATGTGAATCCCTGTTAAAAATGCAAAGGGTTCCAGCACACAAACAAGGTATGAAGTCGAGAGCTGCTTGGATACAGATGTTTTATGAGCTAAAGGACTGTGCTGGCACAGTTTTTCTTCCTGTCAACAAAACCAACACAATGTTTTCTAAAAAGTATTGTGTGTATCAAAGCCTGATATCCAGTCGAGACCAGAAGTATTTGGAAAATTCCTTTTTTTTTTTTTTGTTCAGTGTTCTGTGTTTTTTTCTGTTCTCTTTACTTCAGCACATTAACTCTGAAATAAAAAAAAAATGCTTCTACATCAAAATGCCAAGTCTCAGCTTTAGAGTAGGTTTACATTAATCTAGAGCTATAACTTTTAAGTGTCCAAAGTTTAGGGGTTTACAAGTAACAGACAGACACATGAAGTCAAACAAAATCATATTTAATATTTAGTGTAAAATCCTTTGCAGTCAGTGACTGCTTGAAGTCTTTGACACACAGACGTCAGAGGACACTTTGTATCTTCCCTGGTGATGCTCTACCAGAGCGTCACTAAAGCCTCCTTCAACTGTTGCTTGTTATGGGGTCTCTCTGCCTTTAGTCTGGTCTTTGGGTCATGGGCTGTTTCTTTTTCACACACACTTGACTCTTTCGATCATTTTGACAGAGGTTGATTTTGTTTCATCAGTCCATAGAACTTTGTTTCAGAACTCCACCACTTATTTTTTGTGTATTTTTGTGAACTGCAGCCTGGCTTTTCTGTTTTTGATGATTACCAGAGTTTTGCAACTTGTGGTGAATCCTCTGAGGTTAAGGTCATGATGTCTACTCTTGATCGCTGACAAGGAAAGATGTACATCCACATCCTGGAGAGTGTTCTTGACTTGCTGTGCATTCATAAATGGGTTTTTTTTCACCATGCAAATGTTTTTCCACTTATCCACAAGACTTGTGCTCCTCTGTATACCCACTCGTTTGGTTGGTTTTGGCAAACCTACGACCTTTGATAGATATTTGCTTTTTTAAAAACCTCACTGTCTTCTTCGCCTCCGTGGTGACCTCTTTACTCCTCATATTGACAGACAGCTCCACCTCAATCTAAATGGCAACTCTGAGCCACGTGTGAGCTCTTTTTGTGCATGAACTAACATTGAAACAACACACAGCTGCCCAGAAACATTTAGCAGCCAAGTGTCCAATTACTTTGAATCCTTGCAATGTGGGCACTGTATGTTAAAAGAGCTATGTCCCACACACAGTTCTTTCTGTATTGATGTGAACCCACTCAAATTAAAGCTGAGACGTGGCACTTTAATGTAGGGTCTATTACGTTATTTAAAACTGATTGTGCTGAAGCTCAGAGCCTGAAGAAACAAAGATATAACTGTCCAAATACTTCCAGTATTGACTATATCCTCTGTGCCATAAAGCTCTGTTGTCCAAAAACAATTAAAAACACGTAAAATGGGTAAAACTGGTTCTTATTTAATTGGTTCTCATCTTTTCATTGGATTTGTTGAGAAGAAAAACTTACAATTACACCAGCTTCATCCTTCAGTTTGCATGGTACAAAAGCCGAAAATTAAATACACAGTTTACACAAGAAAAACCTCTGCAGGGAGAAGCAATAGTTGAAGCAACACCTGTGCTCTATGTGCAGTAATTACTGTGTATCTAGACCAAGTATAACAGTCCTGGACCAACAGTTACTGTAGCAGTGGCTATTTTCAATGAGACAGTACAGTATGCAGTGATATAAAAAGTAACCATCATTTATATGTCAATACCCAGATGTTGAGTACCTCTGTAGTCTAGATAACTGAGAAAGGCTCTAAAAACATTAAATGCTTTGTGTACTATTACTTTGGGACACAAACGCAAATTCAGTTTTCAACTTTGCAGGGTTATAATTTACAGCAAGCAGCAAACTGGAATGAAAGACAATTCCTCTACAACATGGCATTAAAAGAACAGTGGTAGTAGTAATGAACTACCTCATGGTAACGAGAAGTGTATTCAAATGTGAGAGAAGTATGGAAGGTACAGTCTGATATGTAATGGAAAGTCTCAGTGTGCCTGGCAGCAATATGCAATAACTCGTTCAGTGGTTTGTGGAAATGGACAATGTAATATTAAATGTTTTTTAAGAACACTAACAAATAATCGGCATATAACTCACTGCTGCAGGCTCTTTACTCAGAATAATGATGGGTTATACATAAACCATCGGTCAGTGTTTGGTTAAACCTGACAGAACCTTCCATCATCAGAAGAGGACAAAGGAGTAAATGAGTCTACTCCTGTTTCCACACTATGTGTTAGAGGCACAACTCCCTGTGTCTTCTGCAGGTTTGTTACCAGTGTGTTGAGTGTTAATGTGTTGAGTCATTTCCTTGCGGTTGGATGCGGTGTGGCCACACTGCACACACGTGTAGCGCCCTTTAGTGTGCTCCCAAAGGATGCGTCTGTTGCAGGCCATACCTAATGCATGAAAGGACAAACACTGTATGAACAAAGGAATTGCATATAACAATTTGAAATTCAAAATATTTTTTCTCCATGATCTATCAAACTTGACTCACAATCAAAAATCACATGAAATGCTTCAATCTTGGCCAGCAAAGTTTCACATGACCCAAAGAAACTGCAGACGGACAGCGGGTTTCTACACATCTTAGAAGTAGAGCCAGACTGATACTGGATTTTAGGGAGTATGTTATTTCTATCTATATCCACACACACACACCCACCCACACACACAGTTGTTTTGAGGTCTATTCACAGATTTCTGATGATGTTTAGGACTGTTAGGGGCCATGGTCAAACCTTCAGCTTGCACCTCTTGAGGTAGTCCATTGTGGATTTTGAGGTGTGTTCAGGATCATTATCCTGTCGGAGAAGTCGTCCTCCTTTCATCTTCAGCTTTTTTACAGACTCTGTGATGTTTGCTCCTAGAATCTGCTGGTATTTAATTGAATCCATTCTGCCCTCTACCAGTGGAAGGTTTCCTGCGCCACTGGCTGCAACACTAGCCCAAAGCATGATCAATCCACCCTCATGCTTAACAGCTGGACAGGTGTTCTTTTCATGAAAGTCTGCTCCTTTTTTCTCCAAACATTACTGCTCATTGTGGTCAAAAAAATCTATTTTAACTTTATCAGACCACAGGACTTGTTTACAAAAAGCATCAGGTTTGTTTAGATGTTCCTTTGCAAATGCCTGATGCTGAATTTGTGGTGAGGACCTAGTAAAGTTTTTTCTGTTTTCTGATGAATCTTTCATGAAAGTCTTATCTGTGCAGGTGTCGCTGCACCTTAGAACACTAAACCACCACTCCAGAGTCTGCTAAATCTTTTGTAGACAAACGGGGGTTTGGTTAACTCCCATTTCTCGATTACCTGAATTAACTACCACAAAAGACTTTGCTATCTTCTTATAGCCTTCTCCTGCTTTGTGGGCTTCAATTATTTCAATTTTCAGAGTGCTAGACAGCTGCTTAGAGCAGCCTCTGGCTGCCAATTGTTGGGACAAGCTTTGAGGAGTTAGAGTATTTATGAAGCTTTAAAATTTACATCATTTGGCCTTTCATAAGCTAAAAAGAAAGAAAAATGTGTATATCTTTGTTGTAATAGGTCTAGTAATTAAAAGCAAATAATAATAATAAAAGTAATGCATCAGCAAATGTGTCAATACAGTTATGTCAAGAATTTAAAAAACTATCCAATTTTTAATTGTCCAATTATATATCAGCCACTGATGTATCTTGCATCCCTAATCTCATGGTGTTCATCAGTGAATGGAGAGTCAACTCGATCCACGGATGATCGTGAGATGCAGATGAAAGCACTAAAAAACGCTAGTGAGTGGGCCTAGAGTTAAGATTATTTTGTTAAAAAAAAGATGTAACTAAGTAAAAATAAGGACATTGTGCCCTAGGATAAATCTGAAGCAGCATGTGCATAATGTGCTGCTCTTTGTTGCCTGTGGTGTTTCTAAAGCATCAACAAAAGTAGACACAGCTTGATGTAAAGGCTCACATAGAGAAAACCACATGTGAGCAGCCTGAGTGAGCATCTGCAGTTTCTTGTAGCTTAGATGACAAATTTAGTACCTTTAATGATTTTGTCACAAAAGCACTCTCTGAGGGCACCGCTGAAGTAAACAGGTAGCCACATGTGGAAGGTTCCAGCCGTGTGCTTTAAAGTGAGGAGAGGCTCACCTTGATTTTTCTTCCAGACTGCTGAAGACCCAGAAGGAGAGTGAGGAGCTGATACTGGAGAAGGTTGGACAGGCTCAGGAGACCTGGTCTGTATGTGGTTCTGACCCTGGGCATCAGAAGGGTCAGGAGCTGCTGATGGGCCATCCAGGTTAAGAGATGGAGGCAAATTAGAGGCTCCATTTCTGAGGAGAGGCTGGGGAACTGCCTCTGTGAGCTGCTGAGGAGCAAGCTGGGGAGGGGAGGTCTCCGGGTGAGACAGGAAGGAGGGACTGAGCAGAAGGGAGACAGCAGAGTCTGGCTGAGTAACAGCGGTGGGGAAGGAACCATCTTGGTTTGGGATTTGAGAGGGCAGTTGCTGGGGTGTAGACACTGATTCCAGCCGTGGGGGGTTCTGGTCCATGGCCATGGAGGTCATGTTTAGGTTGGTCAGTGCAGCAGGCTGAGGGGGCGCTGGTTCAGTCGGCTTTGTTTTGCCCCGTGGCACTTTGGAACAGGTGTGCAGGTGAGTCAGGAGGCCACGGTAGGACCGCAACTTTGTACGACAGCTCTCACACCTTCAGAAAAAGAGGCAACATGGCATGACTCTAAAGATATTTTACTAATGCGTACACAGTATCTCAGCTGTGAGTAAAATAAATATCAACTCACAAGAAGAATATGTTGGGTTTGTGATGATGCCTCATATGTTCCATCAGTTTCTGCATGTTGGGGAAGGAACCACTGCAGCCAACAGTGGAGCACAGCAAGATCTTTCCTGAGGACAGGACAAACAGTTCAGTTTACCTGATGGGATGTGGCGTATGATCTCTTATAACCCCTCCTTCTCATCTCCAACCCAAAAATCACACACACGCAAAAATTATAGCCCGCGTCACAATCCATCAAAGTCACAACACAGAAAACAAGATGAAGAGGTGTGTTACATTTGACTGTTGTCCAGCAGAGGGCATGTGGCATGGAGAATTCATGTCACAATGAAAAATGATTCAATCTGTTATTCTAGACTGAAAGCTCAATAATTCTACTTTCTAATTTAACTAAGGCACAGCAAAGGCATATATGAAAAAGAAATGCATAACAGTGTGTGTTGTATTTCACTTCATTTGTTTGCTTTGTTTGCATTTAGGCATTGTAAAGCTTGCACACTCTTGCTTAAACGTCATTTCAGCTCCAGCTGAACTTGAAACTAAATTTTAAATAATTAATTGATGATTTTTTTTCTCATTTGATTAATTATTTGGGGTTTTTTCATTTGTTCTCTGTACTTTAAGTGGTCTGATTTTACTTAATGTTATTGTGCTGAACTGTCTTATCTGGATTTCCTATGTAAAACTCCGTTTTGTGCCTCATAAATGGAGTTTGTTCTTATTTAGCTTCTAACGCAAGGACTGTGGATTGTGCCTCGTCAGTTGTGTTTGGGAGGGATCTCCTCACAGCCAGTACTATCAGGAGAAAAGATGATAATGAACCAGAACCAGAACCGGCCCCTCTCTAACATTTGACTTCTTTTAACACGGAGCTATTGGCGTAACATTACAACAGCCCCAAATGGCTTCTATACTACGCACACATGGGTTTAAAGAAAAGCTCACCAGGAACGGACTGAGCCGTGATCTCATGGTCGTTGATGTGGCTTTCCAGGGCGCTCTTGTCCGTGTACACCCGCTTGCAGCCGTGTAACGGGCAGGGTGTCCTCTTGTTTCCTAAAATAGATAAACAGCAATTTACAAAATGCTGTACGTATATGTACTAATGTAACAGCACTAGTGTAAAAAATGCCAGTTACTTCGCGACAGAACTCGAGCTGTTAGTTAGCATCCTAGCTAGGTGGCTGGTTAGCGTTGTCACATAGCTACTATCGTTAGACACAATTGCATTTAAACGCGGCCGATTTTCCGTCTACCTGCAATATCGAACCTAAATTACAAACCTCCGGTTCCATTTTCAGCTGTCTGTGACACTGTGCTGCCTGAAGCCATCACTGTGACAAGAGTAGTTGAGCTCTGCAGCTACGGCGACAATGGAGGGAGCTCACTAAAGGACTACAAAGGCCAGAATGCAACGCGACGACTACCGCGCGCATATCCATTTTTTTTTTTCCGTGTTTGCCCCCCCAAATAGACACAAACGAAACTAAAAGTTTTCTTTCAGGATACGAAAGTCTGTCCTTGTTTTTTCTTTTTTAAATTTACATAAGTAAGCTTTGGTTATAACTTTAACTTCTACTTTTAAATATGTTGATAAATGTAATTGGTTTATAAATGGAAATGGAAGATTGGTCGCCTATGAAATATTGAGCGAGGTAATGAAAATCACTCTAAAGAACACAGGATCAATTTAATTTAATTAGAGTGATCATTTTACAATTCTGCCTCACATGTACCAACCCACACATCAAGGTGGTAAATTGGTGAATGAATGAGACTGAGGGTCCTCACCATTTCTGAAGGTCTACACTGTAACATTTTCTGAACATAGCCCTATGTCAGGCGGGTTTATCAAATGGATAAAATGGGAAACTAACCTGGGACCCCAAACACTCAGGGACCCCAAAAATCCCAACATCACTGTGTTTCAGTTACTTTTTCGAAATTTGATTCACTTCAAATTTGTTGTAAAATTTGCAGTCTCACAGGTCCTGCGATATGGCCTCGACAAGTGGCCATATCATGCACTGGGGCCCTTTCTTAAAATCCAATTTATAATTTGAAAAAATACAGTGCTCATATGTGCATATACTTAAATAAAGTGGTGTTTAATGAAATTACCATGAGTGAAGTGATGCACAGAAAGCCTGGGGCCAGGTTATTTCAGCATAGGAATACTCTGCCATTTGCTTTGTACTGGATGGGAACCACGAGGCAACAGGGTACATATCCAAAGAGAGGGTAGGAAGTGGCTGGGTCGACTGGGGCCCAAACAAAAGCTACTCAGTTGAAATTGAAATGGAACATTGAAATGGAACATTGTCCACTTTTATTCAGCTGTCTGTGTGCAGCCATAATTATTTCAACTCATTTGTTTCAAACAATGAGTAAAGAGGAAGCTTCAAATTGTACATGGCATGGTTTCTTAAATCCTTCTCTCAGCCTTGGAGCAAATGGACAAGGTACCTTGAGTTAGAATGATTGAGTTGTGTAAAAATTGAGTTTTTATTGATATTGTTAACACGTCAAGTTCACTGTTACATTACAAGTTTATACATCAATTATACAAAGATTTTTGCATTAGTGCAGAAAAACTGAGTTATTGCATTGAATTTGGAAAAAGTCATCTATATACAATAATCCCTCATCCTTTGAGTGGTTCAAGGACCAGGTGACTTTCTGCACGTGGGTTGAACATTTCTTCAACCCATGCAAACACATCTTATATTTATACCCTACACATATAATTTAGAACTCAGCTGCCTGACAACAGAACTCTTAACATACTCACTCTGTTCCTGATAGCTTGGATTTTGTATACCATTAATGAACATTCAAAGAGGTGCATTCATGTTGAAATTCAGTAGCATATTGGCATAACATTGCACAGTGCAGTACCATAAAACCTTTACATTTGACATAGAAATCATTAAAAAAACTTATGTCATTACTTTGTGAAAGAACCTTGGAAAAAATAATTATGAATTCACTTCATGCAAAAATAGCAATTATTTTATACACTTTATTTACACCAAGTGGCTCCCCCATAAAAGCCGTCAAGTAGAAATAGAAATACATACTGTATATAACCTCCATAGCCATCCCAAACACGGTGTCCCCAGTAACACAGCTGAAACAAAAGTGTAATTATGTGTGTTTTGGACAGAGCAAAACCGACATGACAGGAATTCAAATGAAAACATTAAATGCATGGTGCAGTATTTCTATACTGAAGTCTGATTTCTGCACAAATCGTTTAAAACTCTTAGTTTAGTGCATTAATCCATTGGATTCATAAACATGAACAAAGCAGAAACAAAATAACAATGTACAGATATGAATGTGCTCAGACGCACATACAATTCCTTAAGTTAATTTTTTTATAAACTGGACTTTTTTTTTCTCATACTTCCAGTCATCATTTCCTGTTTCTTGTGGTTTAGACACCAGTGAAGGGATGCCCAGTTTAACCCAGTTACCTAGAACAACTGTTCCCAACCTTATGGCTTGTGACCCCTTAAAACTAAGCAATGTCTACTTATGACCCATCATCAGTGGTTGCGTATGTTTATGAGTTACGACGAGATCAACCAAAGAGGGTTTATTTTTCCTGTTTTCTTTGAATTTGTAGAGGCTTGAATAAGTAAAATAATCTACTAATGCATAAGAAAATAGAGCAAGGTTAGATGAACATGTAAAAAAGCAAATATAATTTTGTGTGGCATAAAAGTATTTTTCTGCACTATTAAACTCTGTGCATCATTTATATGGTCAATAGCATGCAAGCAACACCTGTAGTTGAACCAAGACCTAGCACTGCATATTACTAATGCTATTGGAAGTTAACAGCAGACAACATGAGTGATAATGTCGACACTGAGCAGTAGTCATAACGCTCTCTCTCTACGAACAATTATGTCCAAAACTGAATGTAATAGCCAGATTATAAAAAGAACATTTTTCTTTAAGGCTTAAAGTCCTGCCCCCCCACAAAGACAGAGCAGACTGCGGTTGAATGACCACAATAGTTTAAAGTTTGACACCACTGCTTAAAACAGTGAAGATGCTGGTTGGTTTACATGTAAGTTTCCACGTGCTTTTGTGGTTATATGATTCAATCATAGCTATCTACAGTGTATTTCATGTCTGTGTCATGTCATGTCAACTGCTGCAGTGCGCAGCTGGTGTCATCACTCTCCTCGTAAAGGAAGAGCTAAAGTGAGCGAGAGATATCTAGAGCAAAGTCTTTCACAACAAAAGATGAATAAAACAGATAGTCACAATAAAACAATGGAAAAAGATAAGTTGTGTAGACTTGCAGGATCTTCAGCTGCTTTTTTAAAAGGCGTCAACAATGTCCACAGATCTTCCAAGGTGAATAAGTTCCATATTTAAAATGGAATTCATGGAATGAATCAAATCACAGCTAACTGAAATTGTTGAGATGCATGACTGTACCAGAGTTACTGCACCGTGCCTCAGTCATTTATATTTTTGACACAAAGATGGAATGAAGTGGCCCTTTGACAAACTGGCGACCTGTACAGGGTTGTACCCCGCCTCTCGCCCAGTGTCAGTTGGCCCTCCCGCGATCTTCGAAGGATCAGTGGGATAGCTAATGGATGCATGAATGGATGAATCAAGTGATTTCCTGTAATATGAAGTGGTCCCTTTTGTTTCAGACCCACTGAGCATTAGCACCCTACATAGCTTTTAGCTCTCTAGAGTGTGTGGTTGCTTCATAACAGCTTTCACCAACTCCCTCATATGCTGTATGTTCAGACTGAATGTGAAACAAATTTTAAAGACAGCACCATTGCTTACAAGGTCAATGTATAGACACAAGTGGCCACAAATAGACACCAATACGCTCGAGGCAATGCAAACCGAGGAGAGAACACATTTGCATGTGTTGAAAATGTTTCAGCCTCAGCTTGGATTTGCTGCTGAGTTCTGACTGTTATATAAGCACACACACACAGACAGGTTGTTGTATGTTACTAGCTAGCTAGAGCAAATGTCTGTATAGTCACTACAATAACTATTCGCGTGTGCGACGAAGTGGGTCCCCACACTTCTGGACAGAAGGAGAAACACACCCATTTTTAAACATTGTGATAGACTTGGATATCACCAGGTTTTTGGATAAGCGCAAATATTGCAACGCTGACCTTTTCAATAAGGCGGTTGAAGGAATAAAAGAGGGAGGCGTTTTGTGTTAATTGGAGTGTGCAATGCTTCATGTAAATGGGAATATTAGTGGGATATGTCTTTTCATTAGCCATGTAAACAGTTTAGTAGGAATTGTCTTTTTTTGGAGTAAGAGCAAAAAACGTGATATTTCATGTATATATAACGTTGTGATTGTTAAAAAAATTTGTTTCACCTGTGCTTTTCCTACTATGACAAGTCAAAATGTCTGCTTTGAAAAAGGTCTATTGGCTGCATAGCTTCAGTGATTCAGGAAAGCACTGAATCTAACTGAAGTAACTGTGTCACACTATATATGGTAAGTGGAATGGACTGCACTTATACAGCACTTTCCTAGTCTTTTCAACCACTCAACGCACTTTACATTACAAGCCACATTCACCCATTTGGGGTTCAGTATCTTTCCCAAGACCACTTCGACATGCGGACTGGGGGAGTTGGGGATTGAACCACTGACCTTCCAATTAGTAGACGACCATTCTACCTCCTGAGCCGCAGCTGATATTACATCAGAAGGATCCGGGACTATCTGACTGACTATGCCACTCAACTCCGTACAGGGACTGGTCATCTCTTGCTTTGACTGTCTCTGGCAGGTCTACCAGCATGCTCCGTAAAACCTCTGCAAATGGTCAAGAATGCATCAGCACATCTGGTCTTCAACCAGCCTAAGACAGCTTAAGTCATCCCACTTTCTGTTATTCTCCACTGGCTCCCTAGCACAGAACGCACCTACCTGAACTCCCTGATTCAGGTTTATGAGCCTTCTCTTTCAATAGAAGACTAGTTCATTTGTCACTGCAAAGCAGGAAATCTCAATCCAAACCTTTCTCCTGCGTCGTTCCTTGGTAGTTGAACAAGTTACCAGACTCGATTTGGTCAGCTGAATCCCTTTCTATCTTTGAAAATCACTCAAAGACCTAACTCTTCAGAATCATTTGCCAGCTAATACAGTGTGCCCCCCCCCTTTCTATCTCTTGATCCTTCTCTGGCTGTGTTGAGGCACTTTTCTTGAATGCATCTGCTTGATCTACTGTGGCTTGGATTGTACCTCATTTGTATGTCACTTTGGACAAAAGCACCTGCCAAATGAATAAATGCAATTGAACTGATGTAACTGTGGTTAACTGTTTGGATGTATTTGATACAGTCAAAACGGTGACATCATCTGGGTTGCTCTTGGTATTACATTTGTATGAATAGATTAAATCTGTGATCATGATCAAACACAATACAAACGGATTTACAGCTTTCGTTTAAAAACACTTGGATCATAAAAACTGGTCAAATGATTTTTGGTGTGGCTAAGTGATGCATGGAAACATTTTATCACAATATTTCTGCTTTGAAAGGTCTATTTTGAAGGTTTATTTTGAGGATCACATCAATAGATGTCCATGATCATGCCTTAAGCTGATTTGAATTATCCTCAGTTAAGCCAAGTTCTGAGTTTAGTTGTTTTGGAAGTTTTTTTCTTTACATTTTTGTTACATGTGTACTCTGGATTGCACTATGTAAATAAAATGCTTTGGCCAAGTTTCTTGAGTCTGCCTCAGATCACTTTCCAAGTCACTCTGGTCAGGCTTCGGTACACGGCCAAATAACCACTCCAGTGGTGAATTTTGTGCAAATAAATCAAAGAAAAAACTGCACGTCGAATGCATTTTGTTGTCACATGTTCATCAGTGTCTGCTGGATGTGTAAGTGGGCAACTGTTTGCTTACACAATAGTCATAACAACTTCTTTCATAGTTTCTTTTGGAGCCATATTCCTCCCTACATCACACAGATTTAAGGAAAAGGAACTTTAAGAAACATTGGACGGGAATGCATGGGGTGGAGGAATTTTGGATTTCTTTGTGGCTGCTAGACAAACATTTTTTGATAAAGAAATGTATAGTAAATATTATGTGGATCAGGATCCACATAATAACATCTGGCCTTATTAAATTGTGGATTTTTTTGCCTTACCATTACATCCTTTACATTATATGAGGCTGAATGACAAGTAGTCATAGTATGCTGAAGTCCTTTGTGTACATACAGCACAGTATGAATAGTGTCAGCAGGTGTTCACTGCATGTATTCAAAACCCACAAAAACTGTTACTTTACATTTCACAAGGTATTTTCAAGGTTTTCAACCATCTTTTCCCCTGACCCTAAAAGAAAATAAATGCTCTGTGAACCAAATTCAAAACAATCACAGTATATTCAAAGTGTGAATATGTCAACAGGTCAAGCCATAGACAATACAAAGTGTTTAATTGGCTTAGTTCAGGGCATTTACAGTTAAATAGAGTTCTGATGTGAACTGAAACCTTGGACTTCTTGTGTGTCCTTCAGTCCCTCACAGCGTCCATCACATTGCAGAGCAGATTTTGGGAGAGTTGGTCTCTGCGTTTGCCTTCTGTCGGACACACTCTGGATGATTAAAAAAACAAGGAAACAGGAAATCATGCACCTACAGACTCCAGACGCCTCCACTCCACAGCCACAACCTCACAGATGGAATGGGCCAAAAAAAAAAAAAACAGCCCAAATGCTACTTTACAGGTCATTCTTGATCTTTGTATAAAGTTGACCCAGCTCATAAAGTCAATGGCACTAATATAAAACTGACAAATAAGTAATAGCACTGATGGACAAGAACAATTCAAAGCACAGAGCAGTTTGATGGGCTCACCTGCCAAGTCTGTGCGGGAGATATCCACCAGCCCCTCGTAGAGGCCTTTAATGGGGTTCTCCCCTGCCACCACGACTCCATGAAGCCAGATTAACAGCATGCGGTGACCATGCTCTTTGAAGCTTTTCATACCTACAAGTTCAATTCAGAATTATAATACATACAAATATCTATCTAAATCTTATCTGAGATAAGATGAGTGAAAATTGAAAAGGAAGTGGCTGCAATCTGTTCTTTTCTGTCAGACGAGGGAATAAAAGCAACTCATAGACTGATAGAGCCACGGATGTAAAGAGCTATATTGGGACCCAAGACCACTATTAAAAAAGTAATGTTCAAGGAGAGTAGGAAAAACATAAAATGATACCCAACCCACTAATTTTAAATAAAGTGACGCTGCAATGTGTTTCATTTTTTTTTTCAATATAAATTGAAAAATAAGTCAGCACCTGCACGGTAAAGCCATAGATTGTGACTGTTTCATCCACATGTGCAAGCAAAACCTGGGCTGGAAGCAAGGTACTTCATGAATATTTAATAAAAGTAATTGAGTGTGGTAGGCTACCTTGTCATTTTTTGTCCCACTCAGGACTGCTATGCTTTTTCCTTAGATGTGGACAGATAACATGTTAGGGGTGTTCAGTTCATGTACTAACAAATCTTTCACAGCAAATCTTTAAACTGAACAGACTGAATCACCAGTGTCACTAACTAAATAAGCAGCTTTTTTCAGTGAAACTCATCACTAGTGATTGAGAGCTCTGCTGTCAATGAATCATAAAAATAAAACAATCATAATCTGATAAATCTGTCAAAAATAACAGATTGCTCAGCTCACTTTATGTACAGTGATTGCAGCGGATAGTTTTGTACTGAACTGCACACGACAGCCTGGAACACAGACAGACTGAACATACGACTGAACTGAAGACAGTCAATGCATTTTAACAGTAATGCGTTCACTTACTGTTGTATGTACTGAAGTGCATTTTAACAAAGATGCGTTCACTTACTGTTGTATGTACTGAAGTGCCTCTAAACTGTGATACATTCACTTACTGTTATATGTACTGAAGTGCTTTTGAACTGTGCTGCGTTTACTTACTGCTGTACGTACTGAAGTGCAAGTGAACTGTGATGCATTCAGTTACTATTGTAGGTAATATATATTATATTCTTGAAATATTAATGACTGACTGCTGAGCTTAAAATAAGAAGTGAACACACTGCATAGTCACTGATTATGAATCTTTGAACTGAACTGAACGAAGTAGTAGTCATTAGTGCAAAAAGGAAGAACCCTCACTACTACTTACACCACCAACAACCTTTTTTGGGTTTGGGGAATGTTTCCCCCCACACCCAGTGTGCTGTAAAAACAGCATTTCCATATTCATCTGCACTGGTGTGGACACTGTCTAAATGAAAGATGTTTTTTCCCTTTTTTTTTTTTTTTTACTGACTGAGAATTAGGTAAGAAGATCAATACCACTCTTGTATGCATTAATTGGGAGGAGAGAGGTAGAGCTGAATTTAGCTTTAGCTTAGCTTTATAATTATAAAGGCAAGAAAAACAGCTAGCCTAAGCTCTCAAAAAAAAAAAAAAAAAAAAAAATACCAACAGTTCTACAGCTCACTCACTTCAGCTTTTCCTTGCTGCTGCAGTGCACTAAAGCTAGCTACTAGCTCTATGCTCTCATGCCTCATAATCATGTTATGACGTGATGAGAGTGCTAGGATCCCAGAGCTCTGCCAGAAACATGTGCCAACAAAATGTGCATTAACAACAAAAAACATGATGACATGAGTTTAAGGTCAATAAGTATCTGCCTGTAGGATATCTGCCTGTAAAAAGTAGCTGTGTGTTAGCAAGCAGTTCAAGCTTATATGTATTTCTAATTTGTGTTTCAAAAGGTCAGCATAGCTCACCTGTCCACTGTTGTTCTATAGCACGTATATGTGCATCGCTGAAGTCCCAGTGTTGTGCCAGAATCTTCCACTCCCCGCGGCAAAGGTGCTTGGTGGCCAGGTTCCACAGGACAGAGCGAAGGTGGTGCGTCTCTGGCTGGTGGTCCTGCTTGAAGCTCAGAGGCCTCCCCACCCAGGAGTCCTGCTGACTGCCCGTCTGATTCTGAAGCCAACAGCAGGAACAGTTTTTCATATACATATACTATTAAAATAAGCAAAGGTCAGTCTGAATTTTCCTATAGATGTCCAGGATGGTAGGGATATTGCTAGTAGATACAAATAAAATCAAGGGTATGTAAGTTACATCAACAACCCCAACAACAAATCCAAATGGCTGTGGTTGCTTTGGAAAAGAGTGAACCTTGGCATACAGCAGTGAAGGTAACAGAGAAACTGCTGCAGGAAAAATTGACATAGTGATGCCAACAAACTGCTTAATGTCAAAAATAAGTACATCCTAATCTACAGCTAACAGTACAGTATGTGTAGGTAACAAAACTCATACTACTGCCAATTCAGCTCCACAAAACTGCACAAGAGGATCTGATGCAGTCTGCAACAAATCTTGTTTAGAGGCTCAGTTTGTTTTGTATGCAGTCCTGACTGAAAACAGCGTGCTGCACATCGTTCCATTTCTAATTTTGAACTAAGTTCCTTGGAATTTTTATGGTGAAAAATATCAATTACAACATTAACTTTCTCTTCTAACAGTTTTTGTTCAACACTACTCGGGATAAGCAGTCAACACTGGTTACCGATTACTGACCTGTCAATCACACATCAAAGATAACAATGCCTCAGAACAGTTTTCCATGTAAGATAATTCAATAAATCAAGAAACATCAGTACCTGGAAGGGAAAGCATTTGGTATTTTGTGTTATTCTATTTAATTAAGTTATTCTAAGTGAGCCAGTGTAGGTCCATATCGAGGGAAGATAAACTCACCCTCTCCCATTTATAAAAACGGTCGGCTTTGATGATCATGTCAACCAGGATGACATGGTTTCCTCTGGCTGCCACCTCCAGACATGTTTTCCCCTGCTGTGAATATCATATAATCAGTAAAACACATTGAATAAGAAGTACATCACTCTGCTAGATGACGTACGTAGATACAATAGTCATATTTCATGCTAAGATATTATCAGGTAAATATAATGTAAAATTCAACATTACAATAGAAAAAGAGAAATGACACAGAAAACAAAGACCAGCCACAAAATACAGTGGTTCTACTTGCTATAATATACATTTATTCAATCCCATACTCATCCTCCTCCTCAGTAACTGTAATCATTCGTATGGATTACTAGTGATTTTCAGTGTATTTCAGTAGTTTTCTAGTTTAAGTATAAGCAAACATTTATCCATTTAATAGTAGCATAACTGGAGCATATAGTGTAATGTTCAGTATAGTGCAGCAACTGACTATTATTTTCATTATCAATTGATCAAGTCGGGTTTTTATTTTCAATTATTTAATTATTTTGAGTATAAAATGTCAAAATAATTAATAACAGTTAATTAACCCAAACACATTGATAGTGGTGGAATGTAACTAAGTACATTTACTTAAGTACTGTATTTATGTACAATTTAATATTTCCATTTTATGCTACATTATACTTCACCACCACTACATTTCAGATGAAAATATTTATTTTTATTTATTTCATCTGACAGCTGTAGTTATTAGTTCCTTTGCAGATAACAAAAAACTGATCTATGACCTTAACAGATGTGATGCACTGTCACAGCATGAGCTACCATAAGTATATTAAGTAGTTAAAAGTAGCATGCCCTTGACAGGCCACAAAATTAAGCTATTTGCGTACATGTTATCATTATTATTATTACTATTATTGTTAATAATAATAATAATAATAATAATAATAATAATAATAATAATAATTGTCATAATGTATGAAACATTTACATCAATTTTGATATTTAAGTACATTTTTCTGATGATAATTCTGTACTGTACTTAACTAAGATTTTGAGTGTGGGGGGAATTTGGAGTACTTTTTTTTTTACGCAGTTGTATGTTGAGTCCAAGTGAATGCCAAATTTGAAGAAATTCCTTCAAGGTGTTCCCTGAGATATCACGTTCACGAGAACGGGATGGACGGACAACCCAAAAACGTAATGCCTCAATAATGCTTTTCAAAATCATGACCTTGAAAAGCTTAATTCTGTCCTGGGTTAAAGTATGTGCAGAGTGGTACCTTGTCCGTCATATTGAGGTTAAGACCTGAAATCAGCATCATCTCAGCCAGGTCTTGCCAGCCATGCTCTGCTGCTATGTGCAAAGCAGTCTGCTGTCTCTGTGAACCACATGACAGAAATCTGTTGGTTAATTTCATTGCACTGTAGCCTTTGTGTCATTGCTTATGAGAACCATCACTATGTTATCGGGAAACATGCTTGTTTTAGCACATGGCACTGTTACTGTATGAGTTATTCAGATTAACATGAGCACACAGAGCTCCTGGAGAGCCACATACTTTTTTGTTCTTTATTCTTCTTTCTGTGCACCAGTACAGCGGGAGAGGCTTGTACTCACACTGTCAGTGATGTCCAGGTTACAGTCAGCATCAATAAGCAGCCTTACAACCTCAGTGTGATTGCTGAACACAGCAATGTGGAGCGCTGTGTTGTGTTGCTGTTTCAAACACCAAAAAAGAAGATATTAAGAATATTTAATCGGATATCTGAAAGATCTGGAAAATAAGGGTGCCAAGTTTTTTTTAGTGGCTACAAGAATAGTAAATTGATACTTTGAGTCCTGTCTCTTTAGCATTTAAAATCAGTGCAAAAACATGTAATAAATAGTTTATAACGCACTCTAATGTGGTCATAAGGAGGTCTGAGTGTTTATTAATGGGTATTGTTAACAACTTTAACTCCTCCTGAGGACAGCTATAAGTGGAGGCTGCTGTATAAACAGATGCTGAACGATAATGTAGTGAAGAAAGATGGAACGTAGTCTTAATCTTTCTCATTATTTCTCTAACTGGGGAAACAGCCATCAGTGAGCACAACATCAGACCTGTTTGAACTGCTAAACAAAATCAGAGATGTGCGGGCTGATTCAGAGGTTCAGAGTTTATCTTTAAAGCCACTCTGTAAAGAAATTGTTGAAATTATAGCATCTCCTGAATTACTCTGATAATTTAAGATTTTGAAGAAAAATGAGACAATCCCAGTGAAAATTGGTGCCGTCTCTGTGTAACTTTCCACTCATACATCTACTGTCCCTCAGGTTGAAATGTGTGCAGGGGGGAGGAGGCTGGTGATCCTGCCTGCCACAGAGATTTAATAATACTACCACTGGAGGTTAATAATCCAGTTTCATAATCCTGCTTTGTTGCCATCTAGTGGTTGGTGCATGCTCTGCTCTGTTTCCTCCATACAAGATTGAAGGTGATTTCAAACAGTGAGCTGTAGGCAACAGCCGCGATGGCGACAACTTGCTTTCTGAAAGCACCATAAGTGTGAAGATGCTCCTTAAAATGTAAAATTAGATTAAAACAGAAAACATTACTGCATTCTTTCCATTTTTGGCTGGACCGCAACAGCGGGGACAGCCCTATAAAGGCAAATGTACGTGAGTGAGTGAGTGAGTGAGTGAGTGAGTGAGTGATAAAGTTAGACCATTGGTCAGCCAAATGCCATGCGACTGAGTGCTGACATTACACCATTGGTTGGCCGGCCAAGTGTTGGAGTTTCCTCATTTGCCGTTGCTGTTTCAAAGTGAACTGGCGCAAACAGTTTCTATTGCATCATTAGGGGCACATTTACATGTAGTGTTGTCAAATCAGTGCCTTTGTAGCTAGATTTACTGACTTTTCACACCCATTTAGCAACATTTCTTTACAAACGCATCTAGCGAAAAATAAAGCGACTTTTTGGCAAAACCTCAGCTACTTTAGAAGTAAAGTATTGCCCCGCAAGCGCAAGGTTGGGTTTTCCCTCTGCAGGCACACTCCTCTTTGTGTCTCATTCAACTGACCGCATGGCAGCTGACACAGACGTGAATGAGCTTCTAAATTTCTCTCTGAGTGATCATTTTACAGGTAATTATAGCCAAAATCACAGCACAGCTGTTGTCTTTAACTTCTGTGTGTTGTGATTTTGTCAGATAACGTCGCGGTTATAAAATCAGGATTTTAGCAGTGCAGAGCAGCAGATTGGAAATGTCTTGGAAATGACTGCTAGTTAACATGTAGTCTTAATGGACCGTGTTTCAGTCACTATTTCATACTTGTTCCATTGTCTGACAACAGAAACAAGAAAACAGAGAGTGGGAGAGAAGCAAACCGATAAAAGGCAGTCCAGCCATATACTAGGTTTTGACCTAGTCTTGTCTAATAAACTTTCTTGGCGGGAAAACTTTTTCAACCATCATAAAAACCAAGAAACAAGTCACATGAGGGTTGACATTACTTACATTGTCTACAGTATCAATGTTGATTCCTGCCTCCATAAGTAAGCTGGCCTCTCTGTCAAAGCCATGCTGGGCAACATAATGGAGGGCATTCATATTCTTCTGCAGACAGAGGAAAACAAGGGTTTAAATTTTCAAACTTTCAAAATTAATCTTTTGACAAAAATCCTCATTAATCTCATGTTTATTACAAATGATACATGACTTTAAACGCACAATACATAATTTTCTGTCACTGGGGTCTCCATCAAACAATCAAAACAATGACAAAAGACAGAGTTTGTTGACATCGTGAAGTAGCGTGGGATCATGGGAGTTGTTGTTGTCACACCCATTGCCACTACTAGAGTCAGCTTCTCCCACTTAGGATTTCTTCAGGGTTAATTGTTCGGGATATATTTACTGGGAACCAAATTATTTGAAGAGGTCTCCTCCTCTCCAAAAGAAACTGGTGATTAAAACCAGTAAAAACACAGAGTAAAGCAGTTTCACATTAAATATTGTCCTGAAGGGGCTGCGAGCCGAGCTGCCGCTAATGTTACTTTCTCTGGCCGTTGTCAGACATCCGATTACTAATATCCTTCATTCTTTTAAATGATATAGTTAAAAATGATGGAGAACTAAAAAAGGTGTATCGTAAAAATGAGGCTTAAAACTGGATAAAAAGTCAATTTAACCGCTTCTAGCAGACAACCACAATGCTAATGCATGCGCAAAGGGGATATGATGCCATTGTTAGGAGACCAAATGAAATGGACCACTGATTGATTAAACCTTGATTAAAATTACAGATTTCTCTAGGTTTCCAAATTGCTGGAAAATTTGGGATAATGTAAGTAAGTAAGTACACAACTCAACAAAATATACGACATAGGTCTAGGTGTTTTTAGACATTTTAATGCGGAAAAGATGAATATTATACCTTTAAATGAACAAACCTACATTAGTTTGTGCATTGACATTACAGCCGGACTCCAGCATCAATTTGACACATTCATGGTGACCTCCATCAGCTGCCAGGTGCAAAGCCGTGAGACCATCCTAAAATGGATGGGTACAATAGGTACATTTCAATCAGGAGCACTCCACATTGAGTCAAATAGTTGTACATTGTTGTTGTTATTGTTGTGTATAAAATATCAAAAATAATGACAACTGCCCATCAAAGGTTACCAGCGCTAAAAGTGACATCTTAAACTTGTTTATTTTCTCCAGCCAACAGGCAGAACAGAAGGTCAATCTGATTTGAATAATCTGAATCAGAGAAAAGCCGAAAATCTTGACATGTGAGAAGCAGGAACCAGCAACTTTTTAGTATATTTGCTAGATGAATTATTTAATTGAAGAGCCACTTATCAAATTTGAAGCTGACACTATCGTCTGATGTAAAACAAACTACTGTTTAAATCTCTCTCTTTTTTTGTTTTTGTTTTGAAACAAACAACAAAATTACAGACTGTTTTATTTATATTTGTACCAAGTGTTACACATAAGGATCAGGTTTTAGCCACTGATCCTCCACTAAATCACTGTGCCACCACATAAAAACCCCGCTTTTACTTCTATATTTAGTTGTTTCTAACTATAAACCACTTGAATATGTGACAGATTGTGTTTTCAACATTGAAATCTATAAATCACAGCTTTCAATGCAGCAACACAGGTCACAATGTGTAAGTGAGCAGAACTGATTAGTCAATCAATAAAAAATTAAGAGGCAACTACTGATACTTGATACTTTAGTAATCATTTAAATGCCAGACATTACATTCTTCCACATTGACAGCTGTGAGGATTTCTTATTTTTCTTTGTCAACTTTATGGACATTTTCAACCAAAAACAGGGGGCAACATAATACTTATGTGGGAAAAGAGTCTTTCAATGACATACAGCATGCAATACGTTATATCTTATAGACACATGTAATTAGTCCATTATTTTCCCATCTTGAAACAGCTCTGTTGTCCATGTCAGAAGCTGCAGCTCAGTCATCAGTCCATTTCTTGCTGGACCTATCAGCAGCCTCTGACACACTGAACCACCACATTCTGCTATCTGAATCCTAGGTCATAGGTTTGAATCCTATCTCATTGGGCATTCCTTCAATATGTCACGGCAAGGACACAAGATCTTATCCCATCCCTTCTCCACAGGAGTGCCCCAAGGCTTGGTGCTGGTGCACCTTCTCTCCAATAAACACCAACACCTTGAAATCAATTATCGGCTCGCATGGCTTCTCATATCACTGCTACGCAGACGACACCCAACTATTCCTTTCATTTCCAACGGATGACCCCATGGTCCAAGCACAGATCTTGGCTTCTGGTTCTCAGACATATCCACATGAATGAAGGACTACCACTTTCAACTAAATCTCTCTAAGACTGAACTCTTAATTATCCCAGCTAAACAAATCTCTCCATCACAATATCAACAGCAAAATCGCCTCTTCATCTCTCACCCCAACCAAGGTCGCGAGAAACCTGATTGTCATGTTTGATGACTAGCTGTCCTTCTCTGACCCTGTTGCATCTGTCTCCCAGTCATGACGCTTTTAACTATACAACATAAGAAAAATCAATCCTTACCTGACTCCACCCAACTCTTGGTACAGGCCATGGTTATTTCTCGCCTCAACTACTGCAATGCCTTTCTAGCAGGCCTTTTTCATGCACACCGAAACACTTACAGATGGTCCAGAACGGTGTCTGGGTCTCAATCAGCTTTAAAAGGCATGTCATTCCTTGGCTCATGGACCTTTGCTAGCCACCCATGGCCGCCCGAATCAAATTCAAGTTACTAATGCTTTGCCTACAGAGTGACTTCAAGGTCTGCACCCATCCACTTGAACTCAATCATATAGGCTTATGCTCCTTCTCGGTCACTGCGTTCCTCCAAGGAACGTTGTCTGGCATTGCGATCCCTGCACACAAGGCAATCACAGCTCAGACTGTTCTCGTTTGTGGTTCCCTGATAGTGGAACGAGCTACCAAATGTTATCAGAGCAGGGGTGTCCCCCTTGATCTTCAAGAATCTCTTGAAGACTCATCTTTTCTAAGTGCAACTTCTCTCCTAAAACCTTTTACACCCTAACATGCCTAGCTAGCATTTTCTATGCACTGTTGTTGTTGGGGCTTGCTATTGTGGGAAATTTATTTTCATACACTACTGAATGTAATCATTATTTTACTGAATGTAATCAATATTTTTATTGAATGTAATCATTATTTTTATATACTACTAATTGTGATCATTTATTTTTTATTTTAGATATGTTCAGTAAGTTACCATTAAAAACAAGAATCTGAGATTCAAGAGTGCTGCATAAGAGAAGCTTAGGGAAGGTTTGCATCAGAACATAACGGTGTATGAAATCGAGTAGTACCAAAATGTAGTTGACGTGTGTTGATATCACCATTATTTCCCAGAAAGTAACCAGGAGAGAGTAATGATATAAAAATGCGTGTACAACTTAGACAATTCCATTTTGCTCCCTGGGGACCAGCTCGGTTAACCTCTTTTCTGTTTTTAATATACAAAAATCTACTTCCCTTTGAACTCTGTGAATTGCACAGCGTATTATTAAAGACTAGGGATCATGTGGAAGAGAATCTGAATCCATCTGGCCCTGGTGAAGATTTTCTGCTGCACTATTCACTTGGTTAGGATTTGGATTTGAAGTCTGAATGAACAGAACTGAACATCTGAACTGAACTGATTCTGCTGGGGAAAATACATCTACATGTATTCATTTGGCAGACATTTTTGTCCAAAGCAACAAACAAATGAGGTACAATCCAAGCCACAGTAGATCTAGAAGTCTTCCAGAAAAAGTCTCAACATTCAGTTACTGTTCCACCTGACACAAGTGCCATAGGACTGCATGTACATGGAGTAACATAGTGCACCGCAAACAATATGGTGATACGTATGGTGTACTGATTATTGGTGAGTACCACTGCTTGAGAGGGTTTATGATTCAAAGTTAAGGTCATGTCCTTGTGCTTTGAGGTTAATTTATTTGTCAGACAAGACTCTGGCTGGTACTGGCACTTCTGAATATCAAACCACTAAAGCCCAATGCCTAATCCATATATCAAGACCAGATGGCTTAGTACGCCAACCATTGGTTCTTTCAGTGTTCTTGCTTTGTACAGTGAGACCTTTTGCAGGTCTTAAACTATACCCAGATTGTTGTTTTTACCAGTTCGGTAGATTATGCTCAGGTCTCTAGAATTCTCATTTTAAATTCTTGCTCCAGTGTTTTTTTTCTTTTCTTCTTGTGATCATGATCACGACTTACCTGCCTGCTCATCAGAGTGCCACAATCCAGACCACCTGCTCAGATTGCCAACCTCTAGCTCTCCAAACCCCTCCTGTCTGCCTGCTCATCTACTCTTTCTCCGACTTCCCAAATACGCTGCATTCCTTGATCTCCACACGGCCCCCTCTCCCTCTGCTGCCAACCTCCCTCTGCCCCTGCTAACTCTTCCTACCTGCCCATTCATCTACTTGTTCCCTGGCTTCCAAAGACTGCTGCTTTCCCTGCTCCCCATACAGCTCCCTCTCTGCCTGCTGCCTGCTGCCCTCAGCCCCTTGCCCAAAACCCACCACTCATCCCTCTAATCTCACTGCAGAGCTAAGCAATAAACTCACTCTTGCTGATTTGAACTCTGTTTTGTGTCCTGCATTAGGATTCCTCTGCTGATTGTTTGATTGACATCAGTATATACTGTCGTCATTTTCATTTTTGGTTTTATTATTTTCTCATAATAGTCTGATTTTGACCTGAACAAGCAAAACTGAAGAAACGCTTCGGTAAAATTAAAAAGGTAAAATGGAGGAAATACAAACAAGCTGCCAATTACGTACCACAGTCCCTCCGATTAAGTAAAACAGTTTGCAGGCCAGTTCAGTGCACTCACTATATTCCTCTCATTGACGTCTACTCCAGTCTCTATAATCTTCTGCAGGACCTCTGCGTGGCCGCCCTTCACTGCTAGATGCATGGCTGTGTTCTCTTCCTGCAGTCAAGACATAGCACATTTCAACACATTACAACCAGAAACCTATCCTGACACACTGTTAATCATATAAAAGTGGTATTGTTATAATACTTTTTTCATACCAGAAGCGACCCTGAGTGTCACTGTTTGGCTCTGAGGTCTTTTTTGCTTCTTTTTTAGTTGGTTTGGTCAAGTTTGCATTTCTACTAATACCACTTGGAGTGATATCAGCTGACTGTTTCAAAACATTATCCATTATTTTACCAAAAATGGCTGTTTAAAATTTTTTTTATCAAATCACCATTATTTTAGTTTCTCCCCCCATGGGCTTTCCTCACTTTAGGGGTCAATAACATTTATAATAATTTGAGTTTTAATGGTTTCTTAAATTATTTTGCTAATTATTGTTTCATTTATATTTGTTACGTAATTTATTTGTATTATCTATTTCATAATTACTTGTTTAATACTTAACACTTTGGAGCTCCATATTCCTTTCTTATGACTAAAAACGTTCAATAAAAATATTAATTAAAATTAAATGATATATAATGTTAAAAAGAAAATACTTTGTAACCCGGCCCAGTATCTGTACACAGGATTTAAAGTCAGAACAGATCCCGGTTTTTGTGACTTAGAAAACTCTCAAATGATGGATGTATTTCAGCTTGCATTAAATTGGCCAAGGTGTTGTCATAGCAGCCTAATGAATAAAAGACTGGAATATAAAATTTGAGCATGTACTATGTGAAAACAAGTTCATTATTCTTTTTTGTCATGCAAAACAGCCTGTTGTGTCTATTAATTTGAGTAAAATTAGTGATTTGGTGTGTGTGTGTGTGTGTGTGTGTGTGTGTGTGTATACCTTGTCCTTCAAACCATGTGTGCAACCCATTCCAATCAGAAACTCCACCACTTCAAGCTGTCCATGTTCAGTAGCCAGGTGAAGAGCCGTCTTCCCTGACTGGTAAGAGAGATGTCAGCCAGTTAAACACAGGAGCTACTATGAGTATACTGTACTGTGTATTCATACACACATACTGTACTGTGTGAATACACACATACAGTATACTATACTGTGTGTATATGCACTGACACATTTACAGTCCTGGTTGAAATGATTGGAACCCCAGAATTTTAAGTATAGAATTTAAAATATCTTCAGAAATAAATGCAAATTAACCAATTTTGTATAATCAGACTATTTAATGAAATGTTAAAAGTTACTGACCTAAAATTTTTTTATATAGGGAAATAATAAATACAGACATAAAATGTATGCTTGACATGGTTATTGGCACCTTTTTAATGAATTTAAATTAGTTCCTCAAACAAAAAACAAAAAAACAAACAAAAAAAATCAGACTCACCTGCGCTTAATTTACAGTGTTCACATGACCTGAATTAACCAATGAATGATGTTTTTACGTCATAAAAAAGGGCTGATTGTTTCCAAGTTCTTTTTCACAATGGTGAAGACAAGAGAGCTGTCTGAGAACATCAGAAATGCTATTATAAAAAAAAAAAAAAGATTCCAAAGGCTGCAAGGTAATTGCCAAAGATCATGAAATCCCTGTTTCATTGGTTCATAATATTATCAAGAAGTTTCACAGTCATAAAACTATTAAGATGATTCCAGGACATGGTGCTAAGAAGAAACTCAGTGAGAGAAGTCTGCGAAGGTTGGTGCGGATTGTGGAAAAAACACCAAGCAAGACAACTAAAGAGCTTCAGGCTGACCTGGAGCAATCTGGAGTGGTGGTTTCAGCCTTCACCATATGCAGCACACTAAACCAAGTAGGGCTCCATGGGTGAAGGTCAAGGAGGACTCCACTACTGAAAGAGAGGCACAAAAAGGCAAGACTTCTGGGATAATGTCCATGGACAGATGAAACCAAAGTAGAGCTCTTTGGGAATGCAGTGCTTCAGTTTGTTTATAGGCGATGAAATGAAGCCAATAAGAAAAAGAACACCCTACCTACAGTAAAACATGGTGGAGGTTCTATCATGCTGTGGGGCTTCTTTGCTGCCTCTGGTACTGGAGGCATTGAATGTGTCAAAGGAATGATGAAATCAGAAGATTAACAAGGCATTTTAGAGCCAAATGTGTTACCCAATGTCAGAAAACTAGTTTTGAGGAAAAGGTCTTGGGTCTTTCAGCAGGACAACAACCCAAAGCACAAATCCAGCAGCACAAAAGAATGGTTGAAAAGGAAAAGATGGACTGTTATAAACTGACCAGCAGTGAGTCCTGACCTAAATCCCATTGAAAACCTTTGGAGAGAGCAGAAATCTGCCATTGCAAAAAGGACTCCTGCAAACTTAAAAGAGCCTGAACGCATAGCAATGGAAGAGTGGCAGAAAATACCAGCAGACAGGTGTAAGTAGCTTCTAGATGGCTACAAGAAACGTTTAGAGGCTGTCATTGTTGCCAAAGGTTCTGCAACCATATATGAATGAAGGGTGTCAATAGTTGTGTTTGGGCCACATTTTGTGTTTGTATTATTTCGCTATAATGCAAGTTTTGTATTTTTAATTTCTTTTGTTCAGTAGCCATGGACATTTTACTAAATATTCTGGTGATACAAAATTGGTTAATTTGCATTTATTTCTGAAGGGATTCTAAATTGTACTGTATACACACATGTATACTATTTATACACACAATGTACTGTATATACATGCATATACTGTTCTGCATACACACGTATTTTACAATATACACACATATATATTGTGGTGTGTATACACACCACATTGTATATTGTACTACACACACACACACATTTACTCTACTGTGTATACAAACACATATACTCTACTGTATACACACAGTCTTCAAATAATAGTGTTCCATCCACCTTCATTTATTGGCATATTGCTGATATTCTGATAACAAATATCAAAATGTTTATTCAGTTAAAGAATTGAAAAGGGGAATTTGGACTCATAAATTCTGCCAAAACAAAGTTCTTTTCATGTGGTAAAATTCAAAATCTTTACAAAATCAATCTGTAAATGTGTGAAGCAAAGAGTGACCTTGTCAACTCTGTCCAGATAGATGTTTTCCAGGTCTTCCATGATGAACTCCAATACTCTGATGTGGCCTCGCAGAGCAGCACAGTGCAGCATACTAAGACCATCCTAACACACACACACACACGCGCGCGCGCGCACACAGGCAAAAAGAGAGAGAGAGAGACTGTGAGATATCAGACAATAACCTCATTCTGTACTTTGAGTCTGTACTGATAATGAAATTACTTTGTTTTCACAGTTTAGCTTTGCTCCACAAGACACCAGGATCTGCAGGATCTTTAGGTGACCAAACCAGGATGCCAGAAGCAGAGCATTCATGCCAAACTGCGGACAAACATTTAGAATATTTAAGTAACAGTGAAGCTGATTGTACAAGTTTATACTTTACACACCTTATTGTGTTCTACATTTAATTTTAATAAGGATAAAATTGCCGTTCTTACCTAACAATCTAAGCTCAATAACCTATAATGATGAAGTGAAAACATGTTTTTAGAATTTTATGCAAATTTATTATCAAACTGAAGTACTGAAGTAGTCAGACCCTTTGCTGTGGCACTCCAAATTGTGGACTGGAGTCCACGTGTGACAAACTGAATTGATTGGACATAGTTTAGAAAGGCTCACACCTGTGTATATAAGGTCCCATAATTCACACTGCATTTCAGGACAAAAACAAGCCTTGAAGTTCAAAGAACTCTCCTTAGAACTCCATGATAAAGTTGTGGCAAGGCATAGATCAGGACAAAAGTATAAAACCAAAGCTTTGATTGTTCCCAAGAGCACAGTGGCCTCAATAATTGTGAAACGCAATAAGTTTGGACCCGCTAGGACTCTTGAGTCTGGCGGGTCCAAATTTGAAACTTGGTCAGGAAAGTGACCAAGAACCCAATGGTCACTCTAACAGAGCTTTAGAATTCATATTCATTTTCAGTCATGTCAGCAGGCCTTCAGGCAAGACACTACAGGTGAATAGGGTAAAAATTGCAACTAATAGATATCACTATGAAACCTCCCCAGTTGATTATTTTTAGGCAATTATTTTTGTATTACAAGTTTTCTGGAATTGTATGTTTAAATATGCAAATGATGCATTATATAATTAAATATGCACTAATTTGCATACATTTCCAGAATAGAAATCTGAACACTGGATAAATTTAAAAATTCTTGTTTTCAATTTATTGACATATTAGAGCCGAAGGATTTTACAGAAGGAATTTTTACTATCTCTCTTATCACTCCATAAAATCAAAAATACGGTCATCAGCCATAACAAAATCAGTAGACAAAAAATACACAAAGTGTATAAAATAAACACCTAAATGTGTATGTTGAACGTTTTCTTTCCACTAGTCTAAAAGAAAACATGTTATAGAAGCACAACAGCCCAAAATCTCACAATTGACCAGTGCATGAAAACAATTCTGTTTTTGTCTATATTGTCTTGCCGTTATGGAAGAGTGGCTAGACTGGAGCCACTTTGAGTAAAAGGCATATCACTGCCTGCTTGGAGTTTGCCAAATAGCATTTAAAGGATGCTAAGAGCATGAGGAAAAAGATTTTCTGGTCTGCTGAGACATGTGAACCCTTTGGGCAGAACTCCTACCACTATATCTGGCAAACACAAGGCACTGCTCATCACCTGACTAATACCATCCTCATCATGCTGTGGGGGGCTTCTCAGCAGCAGGGACAGGGAGACTCGTCAATATTGAGAGAAGGATGAATGCAGCCAAATACAGAGGTCCTTGAAGAAAACCTGCTCCAGAGTGCAGGAGACCTGAGACTGGGGAAATGGTTCGCCTTTCAGCACGACAAAGACCCAAAGCACACAGCCAAGACAAGGCAGGAGTGGCTCAAGAAAAACTCTGTGAAGTGTCCTTGAGTGGCCCAGACAGAGCCCCAGGCTGTGTGCCCCCAGGCTGTGTGCTACTCTCATCATAACCACTCTGTCTAAATTTGTTCTGTTTGGATCCCTTTGGACATGCTCATAATCCTCTGTTATATTTTTCTTACAGTCTTTTCTTTTGAAGTCAAAATAAAGGTAAAACACCACTTTGTTACTGAAGACAGGCTCTGTGTTTTGGGTATGTTTAAACTAGAAAACACAGCAGAATCCTTTATAAAAAGGGAAAGGAGACACTGGTGTCTCACAGTTCTCTGCCCCAGCAACAGAAGACTCACTATGTTTATTAATAATATTAAATATTATTTTTTTGTTTTTGAGAGTAAGACATACTGTATATTTTGCATGACACTGGTATTGAACCGGCAGAAAATTTCTTCCTGTGCTCGAATATAATCCAATGAATATGCAAGTTGGAAATGAATTTTATATTTGATAATTGATAAAATAAGATTTATTAATAAATATTTAAAGTTTGATTAAAAAAAACTATTAGAATTTATTATAGGGAGTTACATTATCACAGAGAATCCTCATACTATATGTATTTTATACGTGTTTTATTTTACTTTGTTCAAACTGGTGCACACACTTATTTGTTTCTATTTTTCTTCTTTGGGTATTGTGCTGTATAAAGTCAGTGCAAAATGAGTATTTATTTCAGTCATTCACTCTCATTTCCCTGTGTCAGGACAATGGGGAGTGGAAGCCAAAATCAGAAATATTTAGATCTTTAGCACGGGGGCTTTAATAATTTTACATGGCAGGTATTTTGCTGCTCACAACAGGGACAGTGTCTTATGAACTTTAAAAATGCCTCGATATATGCTTTTAGAATTTACAGTGCATTCAGAAAGTATTCAGACCCCTTCACTTTTTCACATTTTTTTTAATGTTGTGGCCTTATGCTAAAATTGTTTAAATTCATTTTTTCCCTCATCAATCTACACTCAACATTCCATAATGACAAAGCCAAAACAGAATTTTAGAAATGTCTGCAAATTTATTAAAAGGATAAACTGAAAATTGACATAACTATTCAGACCATTTGCTATTACATTTGAAATTTAGCCCTGGTGCCTCCCTTTACTCTTGATCATCTCTGACATGTCTCTACACCTTGACTGAAGTCCACCTGTAGTAAATTCAATTGATTGGACATGATCTGTAAAAGGCACACACCTGTCTATATAAGGTGTCACAGATGATAACACATATCAGAGCAAAAATCAAGCCAAAGGAACTGCCTGCAGAGCTCAGAGACAGGATTGTGTTGAGGCACAGATCTGGGGGAAGGCTACAAAAAGATTTCTGCTGCAGTGAAACACACATGATAGCCACTTAGAGTTTCCAAAAAAGCACCTAAAGGATCTCTAGACTGTGAGAAACGAGATTCTCTTGTCAGATGAAACCAAGATTGAACTGTATGGCCTCAATTCTAAGCATCACGTCTGGAGAAGACCAGGCACCGCTCATCACCTGACCAATACTATCCCAACGCTGAAGCGTGGTGGTGGCAGCATCATGGTGTAGGGGTGTTTTTCAGCAGCAGGGACAGGGAGACTGGTAAGGGTTGAGGGTAAGCTGAACGGAGCAGAGTACAGAGATAACCTTAATGAAAACCTGGTCCAGAGCACTTATGACCTCAGACTGGGCCTAAGGCTCACCTTCCAAATGGACAATGACCCTAAGCAAACAGCCAAGACAACACAGGAGTGGCTGTGGGGACAACTCTGTGAAGTGTCCTTGAGTGGCCCAGCCAGAGCCCTGACTTGAACCCAATCAAACATCTCTGGAGAGACCTGAAAACGAGGCTGTAATCACTGCCAAAGGTGTTTCAACTAAGTACTGAGAAAAAGGTCTGAATACTTATGTCAATGTAATATTTTTTTTTTTTTTGTTTTTAATAAATTTTCAAAAATGTGTAAAGTTCTGTTTTTTATTTGTAATTACAGGGTATTGAGTATTGCTTGATAAGGAAAAAATTAATTTAAATGATTTTAGCATAAGACTGCTTTTCTCTCATGTTTCTAATGTCAACAATGAACAAAGTGTGGTGATTTTTGGAAAAAAATTGAGAGCTGGAGAGTTTCCAGAATCTGGCAAAAATATGATTTGGGGACCCATGAATTCTACAGCTACATGCAACTAATCAAAGCAGATCCTTCCAGGGAAGTGAGTGGTGTGATCCAAACCATAATCAACGCATATAAGGAAAGTAACATCATAATTCTGGCATCATATTAAGGATTGAACTTTAATAAGCAACTCACTAAATATATGAAAGAGAAATGGAAAAAAGAGCTTATTATAGTTAAATACTGAAATTTGAGATAATGACTGGCAAAACATGGAAGATACATTATACATCAAGAAAATGTAAAAGGAAGCTACAGATATTTACTTAAACTACTGTTAATTTTAGGTAAAAAAGCTGTTATGGGGGATAAGGGAAAGGTAGCGCTGACACACGAATCAACGGATAATCATTCAAGAAATCTTCTTAACAGGAACATTTAAACATATAGACACAACAAAAAATTGCAACGGGAAGGAAAGTGGGAAAATGGACATTATATATGACTCAAAACATTAGACATCTGTGACATTGATACTGAGCTGAAAATAAATCTGTCAACAGGACTGTATGAGTGAGGGAAAAAGGATGAAAGTATTTCCTGAAAAGAAAACAAAAGGCAAATGTCAAAGCTTCCATTAACTAAAGGGTTATATCACTAATCGGTGATATAACACAATGACAAATTATTATTTTTATCTTAAGGCATGAATAAATTCAGTCGTGAATAATCATACAGATATAACTACAAACTTGTGTACATACAATGTCCCTCTCATCAACTTCAGTGTCGTGTTCCAGTAGGACACGAAGAGCCTGTTCATTCCCACCTCCTGCTGCCCAGTGCAGTGCTTTCCGGTCTATCTGTAAAAGACAGACAGACAGACAGACAGACAGACATGGAGTGATCCTCACACTGCATGCACACCTCAAGTACTGGCTACTCAAAAATGAGCTATGAAATTATACTAATTACGTGAGCCTATTAGCAGGCAACAGCATCTCTCTATGCCTCATTTCTATTTTGCAAGTGTTTGCTGCTACAATGTGTTGATAGCATCAAAAGTGTGTAACACTCAAAATAAACCAGGTCTGCATATAGTATGCTGTCTGCCAAATTTTAAAAAAGGACATTAAATTTACAGAATTTTGCAAATTATGCCAAAAAAAATCCTTTTTAATATGTAATTAATATTTAGTTTAGGTTTTAACTGAATTATTCAGTTCCTTTTTGTCACTTCAATAGTAAGAGAAATTTCAAACCTATTAATATTCTACATTACACATGGAATTATGCTGCTGCGTTTAGCAATAAGACTGTATTTACTTGGGCTTTAAAACCAAACAGATAAGCCTTATTTACAGAACACTGACAGAGATGTTCCTGGATAGGGCATGCATGAGCAAGCTTTAGTTATAAATCTAAAAATTTACTGTGCTCCTGAGCTTTAAAAAAATCTATAAACCTATTTAAAATACTGACTAAAATTCACATTTGCTATAGAGAAATAAATGTAGCAATGATTCCCCGTCACTTGTCATAACAAGAACCTTTAGCTGAAGTTCACTGGTAATTGAAAATTAAAATACTCTGCTCATAAAGGAGATGACAATCCTAAACACAATATTGACTGAATACTGGAGCAGTCATTTAGTCTGAATGATAGAAACTGCACTAAATCTAACTAAGTAGCTTATGTATGAGACTTTTTTCACAGCAAACAATTTCACATTTCATAGCAGGACAGCCACAGGTGTAATTAATAACATTAATGATGTTTGCCAATTCCAGAGGTGTTGTGCTCTCGAATGGAAGTGGGCCTTGATTTGACAGTTTCACCTGTGCTTTTCCCTATGTGGAAATAAAAAACATTACTGTGAAAAAAATCTGTTCAATTTCAAAGCAATGACTGGCATGTTTGTTCTTCAGCGGGCTTACTTTATTTTTGGCCTTGACATTCACACCCTTCTTGATCAGTTCCTGCATTTTCTCAGTGTCGTTCCTCTTTGCAGCATCGTGGAACTCCTTTTCTGACCACAGCACTGACAGGAATGACAGACAAGGAGGGATTTCAAGTGTAAAAGTTATTTCTGCGTGCCAGTGGAAAGCCACACCTAGTTTGCCTTGTTTTTGATGTCTGAGACCTAGGCATTAGACCTATGCATTATTGGCTGCAGTGGTGTTAAACACTAAACATAGGTATATTGCACCTGGAAGATGGACACAGACAGTACTGTACAGCTGTGCAAGTCATTGCATGCTGCATGATAATAATATTTTAACGCTGCAAGCCCAGTGGGTGACTTCCTAAAATCCTCCACCGTGTATTTTATGACAGGCACATGGAGATGGTGTTAAAATAGGGGAAATCGCTCTTTACCGTAATAAAGACGTTTCCTGGTAATTCAGGCAATTCCTCACGTAGGTGCTATAGTAAACTTGTCTTTACATTTCACCTAAAATGTGGAAGCTGTAAGTTTTTATGAGGAACAAATTTGGCAAAAGGAGAGTGTTTCATTGTTGAAGGTAACAGAAAATGAATATTCTGGGCGTAAAACAGTATTCGGTAAGTGACGTTACTGTCCACCGTCCTATTCACAACATAACGGATATAACTATCGTATAAACCCAGTGAAATAAGGCCTCCATGCTGCTAGGTTGAATACGTGTGTAAAACGTGTGTCCTTTTGCTCAAAACGGATATCCTGCTGCTGACAGATGACAGGCCTCGCCCCTAGAGCGCGCGCGTTCACACAAACACACGCGCGCGCGCGCAGTTTAGTAGCGTTACTTACAGATATCATCCTCCAGCACCTGGTCGTCCTCCATCTTTGCCGTGTTTTAAAGGCGCCTCTCCTGTGTTACCTCCGTCATTGTGCTGCTGCTGCAGTCTGTTTTCCAGATGATGAAGGTAGAATGGACGCTACGCTGAACAGTTACCGGCAAGCCGTACATAATAAAATAGGAAATAACTATTTCCGGTGACGACCTTCAAAATAAAACGAGTAATTACAACAACAGTTTCCAACTTAAAAAGTTGAAACCTGCTTTTTGAGTAACTGTGCCACCTTCGAGAAGGTGAGTCCAGCTATTTTCATTATCAAATAATCTATGTTTGATTTTGTGTGTAGTGTAGAACATGTCAAAAAACGTGAAAAATGCCTCAAAATGTCCAATAAAACCCAATGTGATGTCTTTAAAGTTGCCTGTTTTGTCTGACCAACAGTCCAAAAGGTACTCAATTTAAAATTATATAAAACACAGAAAAGCAGCCAAACCTCACATGTGAAAAGCTAGCATCAGCAAATGTTCAGTATATTTGCATGAAAAATGTATGAGCAAAACTGCTGTCAATTTGCTGACAAATAACTGGTAAAGTATTGTTTCAGCACTAAAATAAAATAAACAAGATTTAAAGTTGACAGAATGCTAAAATCACCCCCACAGGAAACCAATATGATAGACAAAATAACAATGTAAACTGGAATAGATGTATTATTTCCTTTTTAAATAAATATTTGAGATGCTTTTCAGAGGTACAGTAGAATAAATTAGACATAAAACATTAACAAATAGTTTCCCTTTGTTTATTTGGGTGATAGCAAATTTTATCCAAGAGTACAAAATAATATCTAATGTTAGAAAATATTCTTACATAGTCTAAATGGTATAGCATATTTAAAATAGTCTTAAAGGGGCAATATGTAAGTATTTTAGTTTAAAATATTAAAAAAATATCTGAAAAAATTATCAAAAGAATGTGAAGAAATAACAGTGTTGACGTAATGTCAAAGATGTCTGTGTATTGTGTTGCAGAGATATCAACTGAAGTTAGCATGCTAACCAGCTAGCCCCAGCCT